>NW_026606587.1:12332500-12412500 GCF_029890125.1 Rhinichthys klamathensis goyatoka | reverse complement strand
AAAGTCTTTACCCATTTGCATTTATATGCTATAGGTCAAAAGTTTGGGGTCAGTAAGTTTTTTTTTAACACTTTTTCAGCAAGGACATTTAATTTATCAAAAGTGACAGTCATTTTTTTTACATTGTAAAGGCCCTTGCACACTGAGTCCGAAATTTTCGCACGTTAAAAAATAAATACGACCTCACGTTATGTCAATAATTTGCATACTGCCTCCGAAACTTTCGTCCGTCATTAAAAAAAATTGGATCGGCTTCGATTTTCTGCGTTTTGCGCATCCGTAGCAAGCAGTTTGAATGGGGTTTTGACAATTCAGAGCCACCGAATCACGAATACGAAAAAACGCATACGAAAAAGTGTGCAAGGGCCTTGGGCCTGTTTCTTGAGCATCAAATCATCATATTAGAATGATTTCTGAAGGATCATGTGACACTCAAGACTGGCGTAATGATGCGGGAAATTAAAATGGAAACGCTGGTTTATTCGCAAATGTTTGATCCAATATTCCAATTTTTGCACATAAGTTAAATTTGCAACTTTGAATGCGAACATAACTACTGTAGTGTAATTTGCAGTGCCCTTTTCACTAAACATATACATATACTGCAATACGCAGCTCAAGTGCTGCTGTCCATATTGGGGAACATAATGAATACGAAGACATTCTGAAAATATCCTATTTTTAACTCTTAAAGCTGCTGTAGGTAACTTTTGTAAAAAATAATTTTTACATATTTGTTAAAACTGTCAATTTATCCTGACAGTAGAAAATGAGACGGATAATCTGTGAAAAAAAAATCAAGCTCTTCTGGCTCCTCCCAGTGGTCCTATTGCCATTTGCAGAAATACACGCTCCCGGTCAGAAACAACCAATCAGAGCCAGGAGGAATGTCTTAGCAGTGTCAATCACGCTCGTGTACGCGCTGATCACACCCCTCTCTTGCACAGCGCGATGCGTCATTCAAACTCAAGATTGCCGGCGTGGTGCAGCTGTGCTTATGACGGAGAAACAACCTAAACTGCCAATTCTCGAGTGACACCTGCTCATAAAACAAAGAGGTAAAAGGAAAAAGACTGATGACGATAAACAAGCGAAAAAGAAAGAATTACACAGAGCCCATTGACTCGGTGTCAAAACTCTAGCCGCATAACATGTAGATAAAATGTCACGCACTCTGCTAAGCAACAATTGAAACCTGCTAATTCACTGGCTTGTCATGTTGCTGAAATAATGTACTAGCACACCTTATCTAGCATTATACACTCACCTAAAGGATTATTAGGAACTGAATTAGGTTCAATTTCTCATTAATGCAATTATCTAATCAACCAATCACATGGCAGTTGCTTCAATGCATTTAGGGGTGTGATCCTGGTCAAGACAATCTCCTGAACTCCAAACTGAATGTCAGAATGGGAAAGAAAGGTGATTTAAGCAATTTTGAGCGTGGCATGGTTGTTGGTGCCAGACGGGCCGGTCTGGGTATTTCACAATCTGCTCAGTTACTGGGATTTTCACACACAACCATTTCTAGGGTTTACAAAGAATGGTGTGAAAAGGGAAAAACATCCAGTATGCGGCAGTCCTGTGGGCGAAAATGCCTTGTTGATGCTAGAGGTCAGAGGAGAATGGGCTGACTGATTCAAGCTGATAGAAGAGCAACTTTGACTGAAATAACCACTCGTTACAACCGAGGTATGCAGCAAAGCATTTGTGAAGCCACAACACGCACAACCTTGAGGCGGATGGGCTATAACAGCAGAAGACCCCACTGGGTACCACTCATCTCCACTACAAATAGGAAAAAGAGGCTACAATTTGCAAGAGCTCACCAAAATTGGACAGTTGAAGACTGGAAAAATGTTGCCTGGTCTGATGAGCCTCGATTTCTGTTGAGACATTCAGATGGTAGAGTCAGAATTTGGCGTAAACAGAATGAGAACATGGATCCATCATGCCTTGTTACCACTGTGCAGGCTGGTGGTGGTGGTGTAATGGTGTGGGGGATGTTTTCTTGGCACACTTTAGGCCCCTTAGTGCCAATAGGGCATCGTTTAAATGCCACGGCCTACCTGAGCATTGTTTCTGACCATGTCCATCCCTTTGTGGCCACCATGTACCCATCCTCTGATGGCTACTTCCAGCAGGATAATGCACCATGTCACAAAGCTCGAATCATTTCAAATTAGTTTCTTGAACATGACAATGAGTTCACTGTACTAAAATGGCCCCCACAGTCACCAGATCTCAACCCAATAGAGCATCTTTGGGATGTGGTGGAACGGGAGCTTCGTGCCCTGGATGTGCATCCCACAAATCTCCATCAACTGCAAGATGCTATCCTATCAATATGGGCCAACATTTCTAAAGAATGCTTTCAGTACCTTGTTGAATCAATGCCACGTAGAATTAAGGCAGTTCTGAAGGCGAAAGGGGGTCAAACACAGTATTAGTATGGTGTTCCTAATAATCCTTTAGGGGAGTGTATCGCTAGAATAATTACTTACATACTGTAACGTTAGTTACCGTTATATTAACGTTATCTTACTAGCTATTTATAACTTATAGAAAGAGTGCAACGTTATAAAGTTACATGTAGGCTATTGGAAAATACATAATGATTTGAGGACCAAGTTTGTAGTCAAAGTATGGGCAGGCCATAGTCAATGTAAAGCATATTGTTGACGTTTAGTCCCTATTAGTGAATGTGCCATATAACTTTTTATCCGCTGTTATCGGGGGCCCTGTTTACTAGCCTGCGCGTTCACGACAGGCTCCGCTGTGGAGGACGAGCTGTGGAGGGAGGGCTGTAGCGCAGCAGAGAGCAAGGGGGTGGGACCTGGAAGTTGTGCTTGTTCAAATTTTCAGGCTAAGTCAACGTTTTCTCAAAACTCCCTACTGCAGCTTTAATTTTTATGATGATCTAATTTGCAATGATCAAAAATACAAAAAAAAGGAGTGCACCCAAATTGGCAAAAAGAGTTGCATAATAAGGTTATTGTGCCTGATGAAGACGTTTCGCTATTTATAAATACATGTTTGGAGCTGTAATCTCAGTGTTGACTTTAATTTTCTTTTTTTATTTATAATTTGCAATAAATAAAAAAAGCTCCCTCTGTGTCTTATTCGCATGTAGTTATCGGTCAAGATTTGTTCTCTTGCAGGAAAAGGCTGCGGCGCTTTTGGCGGCATATCGAGGTTCTCCTTTAGCAGTGCGCTCTCTGCTGTCGTTCCCAGAGCTGCGTGCGCTCTCCTCTCACATCTGTCCCGATGAAAGCTCGCTCTGCATGGCTCTGCTACAGCTCCAGAGAGAGAAACATGTCACCGTCTCACTCCACGAAGGAGAGAAGGTGGGTTTGAGTACAAGAGCGAAACCTGATGTACTCGCAAACACATTAGGATAGAAAGTGGATGTATTTTGAACGTTCTGTAGATACTAATGCAGGTTAACCATTTTCAGCGAGTCCTTAATATACCGCCGTTCAAACGTTTGAGCTCAGTAAGATTTTTTTTCTTCTCTTTTTTCTAACAAAAATTCAGCAAAAACACAGTAAATTAATCAGAAGTGACAGTAAAAATTACAATGTTCTTTAGAATCCTGGAAAAATAATGTCTTATGGTTTCCACCCAAAAAAATGTTTTCAACATTGATAATAAGAAATACGTTTCTTGAGCATCAAATCATCAAATTAAAATGATTTCTGAAGGATCATGTGACACTGAAGACTGGAGTAATGATGCTGTAATTTTAGCTTTGATCAAAATGTGTTTCTAATAGAAAATGGTTATTTCAAATTGCAATAGTATGTCACAATATTACTGTTTTGATTAAATAAATGCAGTCTTGTTGAGAACTCTAAGCATAGACAATAGACATAGAATAATGTTCCAACATTTCTCTCAAATCTGTGTCGCTGAAGGGCTCCGATTATTGGATTAGTATCTTTTAGCACATGTTTGGGTTCAGTTTGCTCCGTTCTGATTGACCTTTTGATCTTGTCTCTGTATAGCTGGTGAAATTCAGTCAGGCAGGACAGGGCCGTGTGTCTCCGGTCAGCGAGGTGGACCTGGGCATCTATCAGCTCCAGCGCAGCGAGAAGCTTCTGGAGGAGAGGGTGGAGGTGCTGGGACTGGAGGCAGAAAAGTGAGCCAGTTCATACAAACTGTATTGTCATTGGCAGCTGCGTCCGAAAGCTAAAGAACGCTGAGGTAGAGAGGGAACAAGGCACGTCTGAATCCTGTGATCGTGTCACAGCCCGTGTACTGTCTGAGATGCCTTCATTTGATTGATTTGCACGGCACAGACGTATCCTTCACTGCATATGATGTTCCAAAATCCTGCGCGTTTGATTTGGTGACAGTTTAGCCAAAAAAACATGGCGTCTGAAAGTTGAGGTTGGTGGTCAGTTTGACCTTTGACATTGTAGGAACTTGGTCTGTCCTAGACGGAAGATGACCAATCGTGGCGATTTCCGTGGCTCCTAAACGGTGGTCCTATGTCTTGCAGTGAGAGAGGTTCAAAGACAGCCTGCGATCATTTTTTGGACAATGTCAGAAGCTCAGCATGATCATCTCAGTGTGTTTGCTGCTACGACCTATGTCTACTGACTAGCCAATAAAAATGAAACATGGCGTATTGATCAACGCGACATGGCACTAAAACTTAAAACTATCTCAAGCTACATTTGGCAAGTTGGCCTCTTCTCCCTCGCCACATCCATATTCTCCTCTTTCACTTGCTCCTCTTTTTTGTTTTCAGCGCACATAAAACCACATTTGCCAAAGTGCGAATCATCTTCCTCAGTTTGTTCACCACTAGCTCATGCTGATGATGTTTTATTCTTCTATACGAACTTGCGTCGTAGCTTACGTGTGGCTTACTTCAATGCGTGTTTTTTTTAGTTTATTTGATCCATGTCGTACAGTGTGATTTGTAAAGATCTTATAGGATTGCTGAAATCACACTGTCTGTAGAAATTGAAGAAATTGGTATTTTAGTAATGAAATATTCGCTTAGTTTATCACTAAAGCTCTCTCTATTTTCTTGTAGATCATTAAAGGGATAGTTCACCCAAAAATGAAAATGATCCTTATGATTTACTCACCCTCAAGCCATTCTAGATGTATATGACTTTCTTTTTTCAGCCGAACACAATAGAAAATATCCTGGCTTTTCCAAGCTTTATAATGGCATTGAATAGTGCTGAGTTTTTGAAGCCAAAAAAGCACATCCATCCATCACAAAAGTAATCCATACGGCATGGTGTTAATAAAGGCCTTCTGAAGCGAAGCCATGTGTTTTTGTGAGAAAAATATCCATATTTATGACTTTATAAACTATAATCACTGGCTTCTGCTAACGGCCGTACGCGAGTCGAGTTCTGGCGTAAGAGTGACCTCTGACCTGACGCATGAAGAGTGACCTCTGACCCGACCCATGAAGAGTGACCTCTGACTCGACGCATGAAGAGTGACCTCTGACCCGACGCATGAAGAGTGACCTCTGACCCGACGCATGAAGAGTGACCTCTGACTCGACGCATGAAGAGTGACCTCTGACCCGACGCATGAAGAGTGACCTCTGACCCGACGCATGAAGAGTGACCTCTGACCCGACACCTGACGAGTGACCTCTGACCCAACACCTGACGAGTGACCTCTGACTCGACGCATGAAGAGTGACCTCTGACCCGACGCATGAAGAGTGACCTCTGACCCGACCCATGAAGAGTGACCTCTGACCCGACGCATGAAGAGTGACCTCTGACCCGACGCATGAAGAGTGACCTCTGACCCGACGCATGAAGAGTGACCTCTGACTCGACGCATGAAGAGTGACCTCTGACCCGACGCATGAAGAGTGACCTCTGACCCGACGCATGAAGAGTGACCTCTGACCCGACACCTGACGAGTGACCTCTGACCCAACACCTGACGAGTGACCTCTGACTCGACGCATGAAGAGTGACCTCTGACCCGACGCATGAAGAGTGACCTCTGACGTATTGGTGAACGCGGAAGCGCAGTGGATAGAGCAAAACAAATCACCGGTCACGAATTAAGTCTAAAACGAGAATTTTTAAAGTGAAATGTTGGATGATTTCAAAATAAGAGAAGAGGAGCTACGTCCTAAGTCGGGTCATAAAGTTTTTAACATGGATATTTTTCTTTCAAAAGCGCTTGGCTTCACTTCAGAAGATCTTTATTAACCCCTGGAGCCGGATGGATTACTTTTATGATGGATGGAATACGCTTTTTTTGGGCTTCAAAATCTGTGGCACCATTCACTGCCATTATCAACCTTGGAAGAGCAAGGATATTTTTTAATATAACTCTGATTGTGTTCGGCTGAAAGAAGAAAGTCATATACACCTAGGATGGCTTGAGGGAGAGTAACTTATTATGGCATAATTTTCATTTTTGGGTGAACTATCCCTTTAAATCATTATGCGGCCTCAGAAGTCTTGTGTTGCGTGAGGTGCCTTCATGCGCAAAGTCATCATTACTTGAAGTTAGATGCCTAAGCTTTCGGACGCAGCTGTTATTTCGGTCCGGTGCCGTTTCTGTGGCATGATGGGTAATTACAGTGGCTAAACTGCTGTATGTGTTGTCTAACTCGCAGGTGTAAGCAGCAGGCAAAATCACTGCTTAAAGAGGGGAAGAAATCACAGGTATAAGCACACTTTGTTTGACCCTTTTTGTGTTTAACGCCCTTTTACTGTAATAGGCAAGAAAAGTGTTTTAATGAATTCCCACTTTGTCCTGCCACAGGCCCTGAGGTGTTTACGTGGAAGCAAGCGTGTGGAGAAGAAAGCGGATCGTCTGTTTGCTCAGCTCGAGACAGTGAAGGGGATCCTGGACAGAATAGCAAACTCTCAAACCGACCGTCTGGTGAGACGCACACATACACAGATGACACAGTCTGGTGTGAGTGACAGCACATGCTGTTGGCCAACACACACTCCTACCAGCCAACTCTGTATTGCACTCTGTAATCACGTTTGTAGTGTTTATAATGTTTGTTATTCAAAGTGCCTCTATAATGCTTTTTTGAATATCGTATTTCATGCTGTTTGTAAAAGGTCTGCTAAGGTCTTTTAAAGATCAAAGTGGACGTCAAATAAAATTATTGTCTCCTTAATGAAAGAATTGATTCTGAACCGCCTGAAACGAGTCGTCGGTAATTCCAGTCTCACTTCCTGTTACAAGTCTACATAACAATGTAACAAATTTGCATAATGCCAGTCTCTGGTCTTCATTGGCTGCTTGTGAACAACGTCTACTTTTCCCCTCAGACACAGTAGTTGTAGTTGAGACCGGAAGAGTTTGGTTCGTGTTGTTGATGTCGAGAAGACGCTGTTTTCTGCTGCGAAAGCAAATCTACTTTGATGCACTTCCAAAGGATGAGACTCGCGCTGGAATTTATACTGTAAAACCGGCGCCATCGTTACTGTTTATAGTGCTAATGAAGCCTCAAGAGCTGAAATACAGATATGCCAATAGTCGCTTGGTTTCCGACACGCGCTGTAAGCGGTAGACCAAAAGACTGGGCCATCTGACCAATCAGAGCAGAGCAGGCTCTCAGAAAGGAGGGTTTAGAGAATCTTCGAATGAACCGTTTTCAAACTCTTTGAGAAAGTAGGTGATGTGCGATGGATATTATGAGAAAACTAAAGCGTTTTTGACCTTGGATGCATGTAAACCTGTTGTAGGAGACTCTTGTTTTGGAGGAACCTTTAAAATAGCATAATAGGGGCACTTTAATATTTTTATGCAATAATAAAATGTGACCTGTACACCGAAGCAACTTATCGTTTTATTTTCCTCAATAATGCAATTTTGACCTGGTGCGACTTAAAGTCACGTGCTAATTACTTTCTGGAAAATATGGTAATCTACTTTAAATGGCTTAAAGTCATTATTCACTCAAACTCTGTTTGCCACAAAAGCAGAAACTTTAAAGAATGTTCTTCTTTTCCATAACATGACTGTGACTGTCAAGTGGACAACAAAAACCCCATAAAAGTTGTCGAGCGAACTCTATTCCAATCTTTGTGTTAGGAACCAATTGAAATTTTAGTTATTCTTTCAAAATCTTCCCCTTGAAATAAAGCTCACATGTCGTATGAACCATCATTGTATGGAAAAGAGCTGCGTGTGCTTTCTTCAGATTATCTACTTTTGCTTTTGCTCCACAGGAAAAAATAACAGCTTATTGGTTTGAAGACTCGATTCACACTTTTTGTAGACACATTTGTGGATAAATTCAACTTGTTCACAACCACCTAGCATGCATTTTCTTTAAGGAATATGTAAATCGTTTTGTTGTTGATGCACACCACAAACGTCACCATGTTGATTCCGCTCGTGTTGACGAAGTGTCCTGGTGTGTGTGCAGGTGATGCAGGCGTACCAGGCAGGGGTGGCGGCTCTGAGAATCTCTCTGAAGGGTGTGACTGTGGAGCGAGCGGAGAACCTGGTGGATCAGATACAAGAGGTGACGTGTGACAAATGCATGGTTTATGCTATGGTAGTTTGAATATAGTTATAGATATTTTGAATGAAGGTCTTTATTTTGCATTTATGCTTTTTGCACAGTTATGCGACACTCAGGATGAAGTCAACCAGACTCTTGCCGGTGGGGTGCTGGATTCTGGTATTCAAGTTTCACTTTATGTATTTCACTGTGCTAACACATACATTTAAAGCTAAAAAGGGCCAGGTGTATTCTGAATATCAGCCCTTTCTGCAGACAATGAGAGCGTTTCTGCGTGTGGAGTAGGGTTGGGAATCGAAAAGCGATTCCAATTCTGGAATCAAATACTTGAGGTCAGGAATCTATGGAAGCTTGTTTCCGCCACTGAATAAAAAAATAAATACAAATAATTGCGACTTTTTATCTCACAATTGCGAGATATGAAGTCAGAATTCTGAGAAATAAAGTCGCAATTGCGAGAAAAAAAGACAGAATTGCGACTTTATAACTTTATAACACATAATTGCGACTTTATATCTCGAAATTCTGACATCTTTTCTCAGAATTATGAGATATAAACTCGCAATTGCGAGTTATCAGGCCAATTCTAAGGGGGGAAAAAGACTAACTTTTTCCCCCTCAGAATAGTTTATATCTCACAATTCTGACTTTAAAACACGCAATTTTGACTTTATATCTCGCAATTCTGACTTTATAACACGCAATTGCGACTTTATATCAATCAATTCTGACTTTACAACACGCAACTGCGATTTTATATCACGCAATTCTGACTTTATATCTCGCAATTCTGACTTTATATCTCGCAATTCTGACTTTATATCTCGCAATTCTGACTTTATAACACGCAACTGCGATTTTATATCACGCAATTCTGACTTTATATCTCGCAATTCTGACTTTATATCTCGCAATTCTGACTTTACAACACGCAACTGCGATTTTATATCACGCAATTCTGACTTTATATCTCGCAATTCTGACTTTATATCTCGCAATTCTGACTTTATAACACGCAACTTCGATTTTATATCACGCAATTCTGACTTTATATCTCGCAATTCTGACTTTATATCTCGCAATTCTGAGAAATAAAGTCAGAATTGTGAGATGTAAACTCGCAATTGTGAGAAAAAAAGTCAGAATTACCTTTTTTATTTTTCATTCTGTGGCGGAAACAAGCTTCCATAGGAATCGGATACTTGTTATAAAATAAAAACTTAGATTCCCCTTATAGATTCCTTTGTGAGCATTTCAATATGAAATTCAAGCGCTGTGTGCTGCTTTATGTGCCGCACACACATCCAAAACGTGTGTACAGGAAATGTGATTTTAATGTGATTTTAAACCACTCAAGTGCGCGCTGTTTTCTGTGCTGCAGGCGTGTGTTTATATGATATATTGGATCTGTGCAACTCTTAACATTCCTGCTGCCGTCTCTATAATAACACTAATCAAACAACAAAAGAAAAAAGAAAATTCACTCGTTCTTGACTGAATTACTTTTGTAACTATATTCTTAATGTTATATATTAGTTAGGCTAGTTCCTTGCGTAAGTGTTCTTTAGCCTCTTGTTTTTTGTTTATGATATTTAGCTACAATTAAATGTTTTGCAATAACACTAAATGTGAATGATATCTAAGGAATTTTGTTTACCTTATTGGAATCGAAATTTGGAATCGATATGAAACGGAATCGTTAAAATTCAAATGATACCCGACCCTAGTGTTTTGCTATGATTGGCATTTCTCCCATACATGCTTCTACTATTCATTCATCAATGACAATACCGACTGGACTGAGTGTCTTTACCATAAAGTTGGCTAAAAGAGTACATAATTCCTCATGTTCTCATAGGTGAGGATTCAGAGGAGTTGGAGGAGGAGCTGAAGTCATTATTGGAGAACACTATCCTAGATAAGGACGTGCTCCCAGTGGTGCCCACGCACCCTCTCTCTCCTCCCAGGAAAACGGGTGTCCCGGATGCGGATTTCCTCCAGTCTCTGCCCTGCGTGCCTGACTCCAGCCTGGGCATCACAGATGAGGAGCTGGACAGAGAGCTGAGTCGACTCACAGTCTCTGACACAGGTTTCTTTACGCTCTTCTTTTAGCCCTGTTGTTATTTTCTAAATGTTTCTAATGCCGGGGACACACTTAACGACTAGCTGAAACATTAAACACACTTACAGACTGTTTCCAACGACCGCAGCAGATTTTAAACACCAACTGTGAACACCGACTGAACGCGACTCGCCCCGTTTGGGCATGATCAGTCAGTCGTAAGTATCAAATGACATTCATAATCGGCCGTACAGTCGTGAAGAGTGTCCCCGGCTTAAGGCAAGCATCACTATTGCTCATACTTGGAGTAGTGTTGTCAAAAATATACTTTTTTTTTTTTTGATGATTACAGCTTTTCACTAGATTTGTTATGAGAAACGTTTGTTGTGACAGAAACTTAAATGGCTTCCCTGCAGTTTTCTGCCAAAATAAAAGCTTAAGGTTTTAACTCCCGCAAGTGAAGATGTTTAGACATAATTATTATAATTTCGCTAATGCTGTGTAGAGTAAAATAATGAATATACTTATTATGAAATATTCACTTTTTATTTTGCAGTTGTATTACAATATTAATACATTCGTTTCTTAGAAATAACACACACACACACATATATATATAATATAAGGGCGCTGCTTAATATTTTTTTTATAACCTGTGAAGGCTGTGATACTTTTTTCAGGATGCTTTGATGAATAAAAAGTTAAAGAACAGCATTTATTTAAAATAGGAATCTTTTGTAACTATATGCACTACCGCAAAACCCTCACTGCGCTCTCCCAGCTAATTAGGTGCTGAGACCAATGTACGTATCAATCCGAAAATGCAAAAAAAGGTCTGCACTCTAGAAATATTTTATTGTTAACAGGAGATAAAGATAACAAACGTTTCGGCTCTTTGCCTTCGTCCGTGTCAGTGAGCCGAAGCGTTTGTTATCTTTATCTCCTGTTTACAATAAAATATTTCTGGATTTTTTGCATTTTTCTTTTTTTTTTAAAGAAATTAATACTTTTATTCAGTAAGGATGTGTTAAATTGATAAAAAGTGATATTAAAGATTTATGATTGTTATATATATTGGATCATGTGACACTGAATACTGGAGTAATGATGCTGAAAATTCAGCTTTGCATCATATATTATCATTATCATACATAATTAAAATAGAAACCATTATTTTAAATTGTAATAATATTTCACAATTTTACTGTTTTTGTCTGTATTTTTGATCAAAGAAATGCAGGCTTAATGAGCAGAAGAGACTTCTTTCAAAAAACTTAAACAATAGTAATGCTTCCAAACTTTTGACCGGTACTGTATGTGTATATATACATATATACAAATACACATAGTAATACAGCTGCACTGTAAAACATAAATGTTAAAAATATGTAAAATAGATATTAAAAACATTATTATTATTATTGAATCAGCCTCATAGCTATCGGGTCTGACGAATCTTAGACAATAAAATGTCTGTTGGTAAGAAAATGATTTTGTTGAAATGTTATGCTCTTAATGTTGTGGCAATTTTCCCCCATTGAATTAAAAACGTAACTTAATATTGTTATTTTTCAAGGTATTGTATGGAATTTAGAAATTCCAATTTCGTGACGACATTATCTTGGCGTTAGGGATTTGAACAAACCTTAATAACATTTTAAAATGTTAATAAAAATCCAAATATTTCAGACACAGAAGCACCACCTTGCTACAGCTGGTTTATTATGTTGGTTATGTTGATGTACCAGATTTATGTGTAAAGTGTTGAAACTGGTTGGTTGTTGGACATGTCAATCAAACGCCCCTTCCTGTCTAATCGTGCAGTTTGTTGTGACATCTTCCAGGTCAAGCTTGCCAGATTATCAATCAAACCATCCATCATTGATTCATTTCATTACCATCCATCCATTGATTGAGTAACTCGGTTTCATTTTCGTTTTTTATTGAAGTGCATATTTCTAGTTTCAGTTTAGTTTTTGTTCTTTTTCTCATAATAGTCAGTGATTCTAAGCTTGTAACTTTGAGGTGAATTTCTCTTTATTGCGAGTCTTTCTGAATGTTTCCTTCTCTCTGCTCCGCAGTTCAGAGGAGGATGGAGTCGGCACAGTGAGCGTTCAGCACAAGCACAAGCTACTATGGGTTCAACGCTGTCCGATAAAGCCATCAGAGACAGTACAGAACGTGTGTCCTTACATTGTAATACGCCCTACCAAGTCTTTATGAAGAGCCCTTATTCATGTTTGTAATAGCATGTTTATTTTTGTTTTTTAAAGACAGTTTTAAGAGTGGCCTTCTTGAGTTTGTAAAGTCTGTACAATGTATTATTCTAATAAAACTACAAATTATGATGCCAAATAAACAATATTCTCTGTGCATTTGTTGAGAAGTGAGATGCTCACTCAGATGTGTCTACATTATTATTAATATTTTGTAAAGAATATAGTATATATCTGTTGTTTTTGTAAGTACATAGCCTCATTAAAAAGTTATGAACAATTATAGAAACTAAAGACAATCATTTACATCATTGTTTGGGGCTGGTAAAATGTACTATATTTTTTTATCAAAAATACAGTAAAAGAGTAATATATGTGAATATTACTATTTAAGATAAAGTATTTATTTGATGGCGAATGTGAATCTGATCCTTCCGAAATTATTTTAATATGCTGATTTGGTGCTCAAGGAATATGTATTATCAATGTTGAAAATAGTAATGCTTAATTTTTTTTATGGAAACCATGATACACTTCTTCAGATTTGTTTTTTGAATAGAATGTTTATAAAAGAAGCATTTATTTGTAATGTAAATCTTTTGTAACATCATCCTTGCTACATAAAAGTTTTTTTTTTTTTAAATGTTACCGACCCTGCACTTTTGAACAGTAGTGTGGTCCTATTTAACAATATATTTGTATGATTCTAAAAGAATATGATTTGACCATAGGCTGTAAAGAAATTAAATAAATGTGATCTATAAATATGAATGACGAATGGATACGCAAAATGACGTCATAGCAGCAGTGTACACGCAGGCGCAAGTTTCCGGCATCGACGCGCATGCGCACTAACCGTCTTTACTACTGATCGTACTGAACTGTTGCTCGGTAACTACCGGGAATTAGGCTAGAGCCTTTTCTCGGCCGAATTTGAACTATCACCACTACCACAGGAATTAAACTGCCATATTAATGTGTTCACCGAGAGGATTTCAATTCTTGGACTCTTGAATTCGTAACGTAAATCTCAGAGGATGGCTGTATTATTGACGCATCCGTCCCAGATGTAGCCGAACGGTGAGAACATTTTCCTGCGTTCATACAGATATTTATCTAACTGTTAATCAGAGTATAAACACACCTGACAGCTTTAAATCACACCAGTCTGTCTCTTCACAACCTGACCTACTTTTAAGTATCAAATAAACATCCTTTATCATGAAACTGTTCTCGGCCTGGGAAACGCACAGCTCGTGATAAGACATTATCTGCGGTTGTGTTTCAAAATCGAGTGAGCTCCCTACCTAGACAGCATTAAGGTTGTGTTCGAACATGGGGTTCACAGGCGCCTTCTACTGAATGCTGTCTATGTAGGCAACTAACTGTTAGACATTAATTGTTATCTAGATCTCGAGCTAGACATCACAGCTGCACTTCTGTACTACAAGTGAACTAGTAAACGTTACACGCCACACTCCTGGCCGTGCTGATGCGGTTATTTAACTTCCTGATGTGTGTGTGTGTCTGTCAGGACATGCCACGTCTCCTCAGCACACCTGCACACGCGTGAAAGACCTTGATCATGACGATGATGACTTGAAATATGACGTCATGGAGGAATACACCTGTATAGAGAAGAGGTTGCCAGTAAAGGTTTGATTCGTCCACCTCACCTGTTCATCCACTCCAGCGATGGGAAGGCAAGTACAAAACTGAAGTCGTTTGAGGGAAGGGGTTTTCTCATATGGGAAAAGTTGATTTGTGAAATCTTATGTATGTAATGGCAAATAAATGACTACCTTATTGTTATCAATGAAGTTTCTTATGCTTGACAAACCCTTAAAGTCGAGATGATATAAGAATAGTTGCTTTTTACAAAGTAAATGCGCAATCCTTGTGTTATTGTGGATGATTAATCAGTGTCAAAATAAATTTTAATTTTTTTAACGTTTGTCACTGCACTGACACATTAAATAAAGCAAAAAAAGAAAAAATGTAGTCATTGTATAATATATGAGGGATGAATTAATTCGCTAAGCAGATTTCACAACAGGTTCAAGTTTCTCAATCGAATACACTGTTGACCATCAGAAACCATTGTCTATTGTCAATAGTGTAGCAATGCACGACGCTCAGCTCACAAAAGTTGCTTGGTTTGAAAGCAAGTTTTGTGTGAGCTGAGCTTCATGCATTGCTAACACAAATGACAATGGACGTTTTTTGCCTGTGATATTATGACCTTGCAACTTTGCACCTTAAAGTCGGCATGAAACAGAAGTTGCAATAGTCTTTTCTTCCCTATTGTGACGTATATCCGAGTGAAACGGCTTCTTGAACAAGAAAATTGTAGGGTGGGACTTGATTTTATCCATGGGGAATTGATTGGATGGTTGTGGTTTGCTATTGGTGGATCTCATGTGAGTGACAGGTTGCCCCGCCCTCACGCCAGTAAACACATCATCAGAGAAGAGAAGATATGTCTTAAAGGGTTATTTTGTTTAAAGATAATGAATAAAAAAAAAAAAGATGTGCACGGATAAAACATTTATAATAAATACTGCAATAGTCAATAAAAAACAAGAATTGTCCGTTTTGATTTCATGGTGACTTTAATACATCTTTGCTTTTAATCAAAATGCATAAAATAACACGTAATTAAAAAATGTACTCTACCAATTCAGTCCTATGCAAAGCATGCTGGGAGAATACACAGTTTTAGTTAATGCAACAAAACTGATTCATGTCATCCACGCACAAATGGATTAAGTCAACTTTAATTTGACATATTAAAGTGGACTGAACACATGAAATTAAGATGTAATAAAGTGTTCAGCAATTGTTTTAGCTCATTTCAATTAAAAGGTTAGTTAAAAAATCCTGTCATCATTTACTTTTATTCATCTTTATCTTTTGAACACAAATGAAAATATTTGTAATGAAATTTGAGATATTTCGGTCTTTCCTTTTCCATTCACCCAAAACTCTTGGCGGTTCATAAAAAAAAGGTCATAAAAGAAATGAGCGGTTTAACCCAAGTCTTCTAAATTAAATCTGTTCATCATATAAAGCGAAAGTGTCTTTACAGAAGACTTAACTACTTTGTTCAAATGGATTTCTTTTACGATCTCTTTATGAATGTTTTGAAGCGTTAGAGTTTTGCATTAATGGACATTTCATTAAAAATCTTCATTTGTGTTTTTCGAAGAGGAATGAGAGTCTTATGGGTTTGGAACGACATGAGAGTGAGTAATTGACGACAGGATTTTCATGTGTGTGTCAACTAACCCTTTAAGTGACTAGAACAAGCAACAAAAATCTTTCCCAATTTGAACCGAGCTAAAAGGATCCAGTATCCATAGTGATGCATTGCTCATCATTATTTTTACCCCCTGCAGGATTAGCATTTCCTGCCTGTTTCCAGCATCCTGGCACTTCAGCCTGTCTCCGGTGGTGCTGCCCCGGTTCCTGCTGCCGTCCTTCAGGCAGTTGCTGCTGCTGGGTCTGCTGGCCGGTGTGACGGGGGTGCTGTACCTGCTGCTGGTCACGGAGAAGGGCCAGTACAGCTGGTTAAGAGAGGACCGGCACCTCCACACGTAAAACACCCATCACTTCTGATCACTTCTCTTACTTCTGTAACGCATCTCAGCCAATCTAATCATCGTGATCAATGTGTCTCATCTAGACGTTTGGGTCGGGTGCCGGACATGGATGCCACGGACACCAATAACCCCAATCTGAACTACGGGCTGGTGGTGGACTGTGGAAGTAGTGGCTCCCGCGTGTTCGTATACACATGGCCCCGGCACAACGGCAACCTGCACGAACTCCTCGACATCAAGCAGATGCGAGACAAGCACAGGAAGCCTGTAGTGATGAAGATCAAGCCAGGTCAGTGTGGGAATGAATGAGCAGAATCATGGCCTGGAATGGTAAACTTAGTAGTCAACCGATATTGATTGATGGCCTGTGCTGATATCTTAGGCCGCATTTACATTACATGGTTCAAGTGACCCAATTCTGATTCTCCAATTCTCCCATGTGATGTGACACAGATCGGATATGACCCACGAACGTGTTAGCAGGAAAAAAAGCACGTGGATTCTGATATTCTCAGATCGGTTTTAGGCCTCATTCATATGCAGATATGAATCGGACACATGCATTTGAGTCCGCCATGTAAGCGGACAGATCAGATATTCCCGTCATTGCGAGTCATACATCATTGAACAAGCAACTCAGGTGGACAGCAACCATTGCGATTAAATGAGCCCCGCCTCCACTCACTCACTCAGCTCAGAGATCCACTGGTTGACGATCACACGTTGATCTGATTGGTTACGAGGTAGTGTGTGACGTCAGAAACACCAGCGATTTCAAACTGTGTTTTTGAGACTGTCTTTGGTTCACTGCAGTTTTAAGCAGAAAATACTCAGCAATGCTGTCGACTTATGAATTTACACATGGTTTGTCTTAAAGCATATTAAAAACACCATATAGACATATAAACAGCATTAAAAGCTTGATTTTCACCACAGGTGGACTTTAAGTTGTCTTTTTTAATGTATGTTTGGATTAATCCGTCATCAAAATAAAAGGTATTATTATAAAAACTGCCTTATGTGCAATTAAAAGTTTGTAAACCAATCAGTTTTATTTGAGCGTTAATTTTAACCTTTAATATTATAGTATTGGACCGACTGACATGGTTCCCTGTATGGTTTACAGCTTTATTTGAGGGAGGTTTTTGTTTTGTTTTTTGAGAAAAAAATGACATGTACTTTTCCTGATTTATAGCCAAATGAATCAGTGTTCGATCAAAGTTAATCATGAAGTTTTGTCTATACCCGCCCTTATAAATAATGTTATTACCGTTCTGTTCAGGTATCTCTGAGTATGCATCCACACCAGACAAGGCCAGCGACTACATCAGCCCTCTGTTGAGCTTTGCTGCTCAGCACATCCCTAAAAACAAGCACCAGGAAACGCCTCTCTACATCCTGTGCACTGCGGGGATGAGAGTCCTGCCTGAAAGGTGTCCAGTCACACACTTCCATTAGATGCATGCTATGGGAAAGCCGCCACATGTGCTAAGAGATTGTGTTTGTTTGCAGTCAACAGGAGGCCCTGCTCGAGGATTTGCGGACTGACATTCCTGTGAATTTCAACTTCTTGTTCTCCGACTCGCATGTGGAAGTTATCTCCGGCAAACAGGAAGGTAAGAACCACCTCTGAACCTTTCTAGAACATCTCTGGAGTCATCAGTTCGTAAATGAAAGGGTTAATTCAAACGTTGCACAAATCCACACTACTGTTTAACAGTTTGGAGTCCGGGCCGTTTTGAAAAAAAGTATCTTGTGCTCACTTAGGCTGCATTTACTTGATCAAAAATACTGTAAAAATAGTAATATTTTGAAATATTATTATTACAATGTAAAATAACTGCTTTATATTTTAATTCGTAATTTATTCCTGTGATCAAAGCTGAATTTTCAGCATCATTACTACAGTCTTCAGTATCCTTCAGAAATCATTCTAATATGATGATTTGATGCTCAAGGAACATTTCTGATTATTATCAGTGTTGAAACAGTTGTGCTGCTTCAGATTTTCATGGAATCTTTTATACTTTTTTCTGAATTCTTTAATTTAATTTAATGCTTTATTTGTATAGGGACAGATACATTAAACATCGATAAAACTGGGACAACAGTCATAGTGCTTGTAGCTAAAGCTAATTTGCAACACTTGTCCCCAGAAGGGCTTTTCTAAATACAATTATATTATAAATGTCTTTACTGTCACTGATCAATTTAATACATCCTTGCTGAATAAATGTATTTCTTTGGGGAAAAAATTCTTACTGACCGCATTTTTTGTGCTGAGTGAAAACCTGTATTTATTTATTTTCTATTTTTGCAGGAGTATATGCATGGATAGGTATCAACTTTGTTCTGGGACGATTCAATCATGTTGAGGATGGTAAGAGATTTTGTGCCATTTTCTTCTTTCACAACATTTTAAACGCCCTACCAAAGAAATTTGAGTTTCAGCTACACTTCTCTTTTTTCTATTTTCTTGACTTGTGTCTCAGAACATGAGGCAGTGGTGGAGGTGCAGGTTCCCGGCAGTGACCAGCAGGAGACGCTGGTGCGCAAGCGTACGGCTGGCGTATTGGACATGGGCGGCGTCTCCACTCAAATCGCATACGAAGTGCCCAAAACTGTAAGCTTTGCTTCTCCACAACAGGTTATTATACAATTTCCCGTATATTTGAAAGCTAAAAGTTTGGCTTTGTCATTCTCACTCTCTCATTCTTGTTCTCCTGGTACTCTGTGGTCCTTGGCCCAGTGCAGTACAAGGCCATGGTGAATTTGCTGAACTGATGCCTTGGACTGAGATAAGCCTGCAGCATGCAGTATAGCAGCATGGTGCTTACGCTCCGAGACCAATACTAACCGCTCCTCAGCCGGCATTCCTTAAAGAGACCATATTCATCACTTTTGTAATATATTAGATTTTTTCCCCCCCTCCTGAAGTCCACTTGTAATATTAGTCAAGGTTTCTCATGGCAAAAATTGTTTAATAATTAAAAAAAAAAAAATGTTTTTGTTCATAACCCTCTCATGGAAACCTGTAACGTGGTGGCTAATTCGTACAATCTCGTTCAGAGTAATTTGTAGGATCGCATTCGGAGTAATTAGTAGGATTGCGTTTGAATAATTAGTAGGATCGCGTTTGAGTCATTCGTAGGATCCCGTTCGGAGTCATTCGTAGGATCCCGTTCGGAGTAATTAGTAGGATCCCGTTCGGAGTCATTCATAGGATCCCGTTCGGAGTAATTAGTAGGATCCCGTTCGGAGTAGGATCCCGTTCGGAGTAAGATCCCGTTCGGAGTAATTAGTAGGATCCCATTCGGAGTCATTCATACGATCCCGTTCGGAGTAATTAGTAGGATCCCGTTCGGAGTCATTCGTAGGATCCCGTTCGGAGTCATTCGTAGGATCCCGTTCGGAGTAATTAGTAGGATCCCGTTCGGAGTCATTCGTAGGATCCCGTTCGGAGTCATTCGTAGGATCCCGTTCGGAGTCATTCGTAGGATCCCGTTCGGAGTCAATTCGTAGGATCCCGTTCGGAGTAATTAGTAGGATCCCGTTCGGAGTAATTAGTAGGATCCCGTTCGGAGTCATTCGTAGGATCCCGTTCGGAGTCATTCGTAGGATCGCGTTCGGAGTAATTCGTAGGATCCCGTTCGGAGTAATTCGTAGGATCCCGTTCGGAGTCATTCGTAGGATCCCGTTCGGAGTCATTCGTAGGATCCCGTTCGGAGTCATTCGTAGGATCCCGTTCGGAGTCAATTCGTAGGATCCCGTTCGGAGTCAATTCGTAGGATCCCGTTCGGAGTCAATTCGTAGGATCCCGTTCGGAGTCATTCGTAGGATCCCGTTTGGAGTCATTCGTAGGATCCCGTTCGGAGTCATTCGTAGGATCCCGTTCAGAGTCATTCGTAGGATCCCATTCGGAGTCATTCGTAGGATCCCGTTCGGAGTCAATTCGTAGGATCCCGTTCGGAGTCATTCGTAGGATCCCGTTCGGAGTCAATTCGTAGGATCCCGTTCGGAGTCAATTCGTAGGATCCCGTTCGGAGTCATTCGTAGGATCCCGTTCGGAGTCATTCGTAGGATCCCGTTCGGAGTCATTCGTAGGATCCCGTTCGGAGTCATTCGTAGGATCCCGTTCGGAGTCATTCGTAGGATCCCGTTCGGAGTCATTCGTAGGATCCCGTTCGGAGTCATTCGTAGGATCCCGTTCGGAGTCATTCGTAGGATCCCGTTCGGAGTCATTCGTAGGATCCCGTTCGGAGTCATTCGTAGGATCCCGTTCGGAGTCATTCGTAGGATCCCGTTCGGTGTATTTTGCACAATAGTATTTGGAGTTTGATCTGCTTACGTCATACTGAGGATTAGGTTACGGGATGGACCTTCATGCTTAGTTTTTTTTTTATTTAAAAAAAAAAAGGTGAATTGGTCTCTAATTCATATGAATTCGTAGGATCCCATTCGGACTAATTCGTGCGGTCCCATTCAGAGTAATTCGTACAATCTGCTGCTTGTGGCCCAATGAGGTTAGGTTTGTGCAAAACAAATCATATCATTTTTTTTTTAAATATTTACATTTTCTCTTCATCGGATTGTTTTATTTCAGATGGCCATTTCTTACCTCTCTCCGACTCTCATAATTAATCTGGGTGTTTTTCCTGCTGTACCTCTTTAGGCTTTTATATGTAAATTAGATAACCATGTTTTTACTTTTATTCATGATGTGACCCTTTTAAACAATATGGGATCATTTAATCGAATCCCAGTAATTAGGGGAGAGTTTGATAGTCTAATATTAGACTTCTATTGTGTGTGTGCGTGTGCCATTTGGGTGTTTTTGACCTATATTTGACCTATTCTCAGCACAAATCCCAATGGCATGTAATCGGATATAACAGGATGCCTGCTGCTGGAATCGGGATGAAGTGTTCAAATGTTTTCCTTGTGTTCTTCAGTATTTTTCTGCAGCTGAATTAGAGCTTATGAACTATTAAAGGAATGTTCTCAGATCAGCACTTTTGAAGCTGTGCTGTCGATTACCACTCAATATGATCATAATCTCTCATTTTGTACATACAACAACAAAAAATGTTTACAGTAATGCCCTTATAATGAAAGTATATGGGTCAAGACACTACTATTTAAAGTTTGCGGTCTGTAAGATTTTTTTTAAGAATGTCTTTGTATTGGATCCCCCAAAAAAATATTTAAATATGGTCTGCGGTCTGTATAAAAAGAATGTATATATGTGTGATACCTGTGTATACATGAAGTATGAAATTGACACTGCTAACTAACTAAATGTAGACATAGCAGACATGTAATAATTATTTATTTGTTATTGTTATTATTATTTTTTTATTTTTTTATTATTATTTATTTATCTTTTATTATTATTATTTATTTATCTTTTCTTTTTTTCAGTTTTTTTTTTGGTAAGAGGGAAAAAGATATGTGAAAATAAACAGTTTAATAAAAAAAAGAAATAAAAAAAAGAATGTTTTTGAAAGCAGTCTCTTCTGCTCACCAAGGCTACATTTGTTTGATCAAATATACAGTAAAAACCGTAATATTGTGAAATATTATTACTATATTATGAATATATTTAAAATATAATTTATTCCTGTGATCAAAGCTGAATTTCCAGCATCATTACTCCAGTCCTCAGCGTCACATGATCCTTCAGAAATCTAATATGATGAAGAAAAAAACATTTATGATTATTATCAATGTTGAAAACTGTTGTGATGCTTATTTTTTTGGAAATCGTAATACATTTTATTTTCAGGGTTCTTTTAATAAAGAGTAAAAATAAAATTAGAATTTGTTTGTAAGTCTATAAAAATGGTCACTTTTGATCGATTTAACATGCTGGGTAAGGACAAAGTATTGATTTCCTGCAAAGAACAAATTACTGACCCCAAACTTTTGAAGCGAAGACACAGGACTAAAACTGTGTTAACATGACACTAGTTTTATAAGATTATATAATAACTTGGTCTATGCAAAGCTATTGCCAGTCAGAAAATTCCCTCCACTGGAGGCCCATAGACTTCCATTGTAAGTGCATTCATGTAAATTTTCCGAATTACTGAAGGATGAGTTCATTATTTTCTGTGGTAATTCACATGCCACAGATGCTTTTGATCGAGCTCCACTTGTTCTGAACCCCGAACATTCTTTTAAATGTCATCATGCAAATATGATGCTGCTTCTCGCTTCACTTGCTTTGCTGCCTTTGTGTTTAAAGAAATGTGCAATTCAGCCTCTCGGATCTGTAGATCTGTATTTTTAGAAGACTGTGTTGCCCAGAAGGAACCTCTGTTAACATGTGTTTTCCACAGCTGTCTTATATTTCTCTCTGTGCTACCAGGAAGAGATAGCCAAGAATTTGCTGGCGGAGTTTAACCTGGGCTGCGACGCTCACAGAACCGAACACGTGTACCGTGTTTACGTCTCAACTTTTTTGGGTTTCGGAGGAAACGCGGCCCGCCAGAGATATGAGGAAAACCTCATCAGCAACACACAAATCCAAAACAAGTATGATCATTTTTTTTAATTATTATTATTCAAGCTAGATGATAACACTACTGTTCAAAAGTTTGGGGGTCAGTCATTTATTTATTTATTTATTTTTAAGAAATGAATACTTTTATTCAGCAATGATGCAAAAGTGTCATTAAAGACGTTTAGAAAGTTACAAAAGATTTCGATTTTAAATAAATGCTGTTCTTTTGAACTTTCTATTCATCAAAGAACCACATATTCCACAAAAGAAATTCAACATTGATAATAATCAGAAATGTTTATTGAGCATCAAATCATCATATTAGAGTGATTTCTGAAGGATCATGTGACACTGAAGAATGGAGTAATGATGCTGAAAATTCAGCTTTAATCACAGGAATAAATTAAATTTAACAATATATTCACATATAATTTTTTATTTTTTTATTATTGTAATACTATTTCACAATATTACTATTTTTGGATCAAATAAATCCATCCTTGGTGAGCAGAAAGAGACTTCTTTTAAAAACATTAAAAAAAATCTTACCAGCCCCAAACTTTTGAATGGTAGTGTAGTCAAAATTATAACTTAAAATTAATACACGTTAATTTTCACACTCTTCCACCAAATGATCACAAGGAACAGCATTTCATAGTTTTAAATGTACTAAATGACATACATCAATAAACTGAAATATTATCTACTTGTTTTTTTGTTTTTTTTCTTAAAATTTTTAATTTATTAAAAATAAACTCTGCCAGTATCTGTAAATATTAAGAATCAATTCATTGAAACTAACTGAACTTGAACTGATTCACAGTAATGCATCAAACTTACAATCTTGAAGTTTAAATAACCATTTACATAACAGGTTAAAACATCTTCCATTACAGTAAGTCTAACTAGTCATAGGAATCTTAACAGTATTCATGATGATGGGTAATTTTGCGCATATATATTGTGAACATTTGATCGGTCAGCCAACGTTTCTTAGAATTGTTCCATTGCTCTCCACGGTCTCCAGGCTCCTGGGTCAGCATCAGGGAGAGGGTTCAGACTCGCCCATCCTCGACCCCTGCCTGCCAGCTGACCTGCAGGATGAGCTGGGTCCCCAGGACCAGAGGGTGCACCTGCGTGGCACAGGAGACTTCGAGCGCTGCCGTCTGCTGCTCCAGCCCTTCCTCAACCGCACCAATGACACCAACACATCGCTTAACGGAGTCTACCAGCCGCCCATCGACTTCCCCAACAGCCAGTTCTACGGCTTCTCTGAGTTTTACTACTGTACTGAAGATGTGCTGCGCATGGGAGGAGACTACAACTCCACCAAATATTCCAATGCTGCTAAGGTACACTGACGCCCTGATGTTCACCATGTTCTTTTTCCATAGAATTAAAGGGATAGTTTTTTAATTACAGGTTTAGAACAACATGAGTGTATGAGTTTCTTTGTTCTGATAAACACAAGAGGAGTTTCAGTTTCTGGTCCCCATTGACTTCCATAGTATTTTTTATTTTTTTTCATACTATGGAAGTCATCAAATGTTTAGTTACCCACATTCTTCAAAATATCTTCTTTTCTGTTCAACATCCCTGTACTATAAACTAAACCTTTTAAGCAAAATGTGTCTGTCAAGCTCCAAAAAGGGCAGTCTGCTTCTGTTGAATGAAAGTGTGAACATGCTTTAAAATTTCTCTTTTTGTGTTGCATGACAGAAATTTAGAAGAAAGTAGAGGTGTGCGAGATTGACAAAAAAAATAATATCTCAATATTTTCTGGGATTTTGTCGATAACGATGATTAGACTATATTTTGCCGTGTGTGTTATTTTGACGGTACCTTGGCAGGTTTAGGAAAACCGTGACTTTTACCTTTTATCTGCATTTTTACCTTTATAAAGGCAATCGGTTTCTTAATAAATGATACATAGGTAACATTTAATTGTCAAATTACATTTAATCAATTTCAGTTTGAATAATAAGACACTATAGGGCTGTTACCAATCAAATGAAATCAGTATCAACTAAATCCGTCTTTGCAATACAGAGGAAACAGAAGCTGCATCTGAACTGGCATTTAGATCCATTTACAGACTCCGACATGAATGCATTTAACCTGCCGTTACAAATGCAGAAGTAATTTTTTTGATGTTTTAAAAATAAAGCTTTGATATATAAAATGATTTTGGACAGAACAGGAAAGCGTAGCGCCATACACTAGTCCAAAAACAGATGAATGAATAGAATTCCTTGCGGTGTGTAGATCCAAAAATAGCTCAAAAATTAAAAAAAAATTACAAAAGGAGATCCGCACATGAGAAATAGGCCAAAAAGCTCACATAAAATGTATTGTCCAGAGGCCACAAATAAAGTGCAGGGTGCGCAAAACGTTTTCGGGTTGAACCCTTCATCAGTGTCATGTGTTTCCAAGCATACACCTGTGCTCATTTACAAGCTAATTACTGTAATCATTATAGTACATATATATACGAAAACTGTTTGTTTTTAAAGTTATTGACCTGATCCATTTCATTTCAGAGTTACTGTGCCACCCAGTGGAAAACTTTGAAAGAGCGGTTTGATCGAGGTCTTTACGCCTCGCATGCTGACCAGCATAGATTGAAGTAAGTTTCAAATACTAAACCTTTATCCAGTATTTACTCATTCACCTTTAAACTGCTGAGAAAACATCTGCACATAATTTCCGTGATCAGTTTGGCCGCTCCTGTGTTCCTGCAGGTACCAGTGCTTCAAGTCTGCGTGGATGTACGAGGTGCTCCACTCAGGTTTCGCGTTTCCAGCGGCGTACGAGAACCTCAGGACGGCTCTGCTGGTGTATGACAAAGAAGTGCAGTGGACACTAGGAGCCATTTTGTACCGCACACGCTTTCTACCTCTAAGGTACAATATTTGTCCCTAGATGACTTTAGATGCACCTTTTATATATACACTCACCTAAAGGATTATTAGGAACACCTGTTCAATTTCTCATTAATGCAATTATCTAATCAACCAATCACATGGCAGTTGCTTCAATGCATTTAGGGGTGTGGTCCTGGTCAAGACAATCTCCTGAACTCCAAACTGAATGTCAGAATGGGAAAGAAAGGTGATTTAAGCAATTTTGAGCGTGGCATGGTTGTTGGTGCCAGACGGGCCGGTCTGAGTATTTCACAATCTGCTCAGTTACTGGGATTTTCACACACAACCATTTCTAGGGTTTACAAAGAATGGTGTGAAAAGGGAAAAACATCCAGTATGCGGCAGTCCTGTGGGCGAAAATGCCTTGTTGATGCTAGAGGTCAGAGGAGAATGGGCCGACTGATTCAAGCTGATAGAAGAGCAACTTTGACTGAAATAACCACTCGTTACAACCGAGGTATGCAGCAAAGCATTTGTGAAGCCACAACACGCACAACCTTGAGGCGGATGGGCTACAACAGCAGAAGACCCCACCGGGTACCACTCATCTCCACTACAAATAGGAAAAAGAGGCTACAATTTGTAAGAGCTCACCAAAATTGGACAGTTGAAGACTGGAAAAATGTTGCCTGGTCTGATGAGTCTCGATTTCTGTTGAGACATTCAGATGGTAGAGTCAGAATTTGGTGTAAACAGAATGAGAACATGGATCCGTCACGCCTTGTTACCACTGTGCAGGCTGGTGGTGGTGGTGTAATGGTGTGGGGGATGTTTTCTTAGCACACTTTAGGCCCCTTAGTGCCAATTGGGCATCGTTTAAATGCCACGGCCTACCTGAGCATTGTTTCTGACCATGTCCATCCCTTTATGGCCACCATGTACCCATCCTCTGATGGCTACTTCCAGCAGGATAATGCACCATGTCACAAAGCTCGAATCATTTCAAATTGGTTTCTTGAACATGACAATGAGTTCACTGTACTAAAATGGCCCCCACAGTCACCAGATCTCAACCCAATAGAGCATCTTTGGGATGTGGTGGAATGGGAGCTTCGTGCCCTGGATGTGCATCCCACAAATCTCCATCAACTGCAAGATGCTATCCTATCAATATGGGCCAACATTTCTAAAGAATGCTTTCAGCACCTTGTTGAATCAATGCCACGTAGAATTAAGACAGTTCTGAAGGCGAAAGGGGGTCAAACATGGTATTAGTATGGTGTTCCTAATAATCCTTTAGGTGAGTGTATATTAGTGCTGTCAAACGATTAAAATATTTAATCGCGATTAATCGCATTGGTGTCATAGTTAAGTAGCGATTAATCACAATTAATCGCACATTTTTATCTATTCTAAATGTCTCTTGATTTCTTTTTGTCCCATTATTTTTTTTCTCATTTTATTGCTCTTATCAACATGGAAAAGTGGATCGGCTTGCTTTGTGCAAATGTTTTTTATTGAAAACAACATTGGCATATACTGTGTTCAATTTCACACTAACATTCTCACTTGGAGCAAATAATCTCTCACACAATGTAACACTGTCCATCAATAAAAGGGTGAAAGAAATACTGACGAGGTCCTGATATTGACGAGGGAGCGGAGAATTCGCATCAGCTGTGTGTGTGTGTGTGTGTGTGCTTGGCCATCATCAAGTGGTGTTTCAGACTGGACGTGCTGCGATGACGATAGCTCAGTTCACAACGACAAAACACACAGATCACTTTGGTCTCGTCAATGGAACCATTTGGCAACTTTTTAAAAGTAAACTTTCCATTCAGAATCTTATTGGCATCCATTTCGGCGTCTCGCGCTCGTCATCCACTCAAAACGGCTCGCAAGCCCAAACAAGTGTGTGCGGCGTGTCTGTTGTTTTGTTTCCGGTCTAGCTAGATCCGCTTTCGCTTTGGTCGACGAAGCAACAAAACGTCCTCGCGCGGCGCAAGCCATTGACATGAATGGGTTTCACCGCACATGCCGCGTCCTGTTGCAAAAGCCTGTGAAAAAAACTACAAAGTTTGCTAGGCCAAAAAGACCGTTAATCGCACGATAAAAAAAATAACGCCGTTAAAATGGGTTTGCGTTAACGCCGTTAATAACGCGTTTAACTGACAGCCCTAATATATATATATATATATCCATGGAAAAGCCGATCCACTTTTCCATGTTGATACGAGCATTAAAATGAGAAAAAATAATGGGCTAAAAAGAAATCAAGAGACATTTAGAATAGATAAAAATGTGCGATTAATTGCGATTAAATATTTTAATCGTTTGACAGCTCTAGTAAAAACGCAAACTACAGCTACATGTTTTTCTAGGCACTTCACATCACTTTTGGCCGCGACTTGTTTTGAGTCGTCTTTTCTTTTGAAACCAATTTTTTTTTTTTTTTTTTTTTGTGTACAGAATAACTGTTCAAAACTGCCATATTTGTTTTCTTTTATTCAGCAAGGATGCATTAATAGTAACAGTAAAGAATATTTATATCATATTTCAACTAAATGTTGTTGCGTTTTGGACTTTCTGAATCCAAAAAATGTTTTTATCACAGTTTCCACAAAAATATTAAGCAGCACAACTGTTTTCAACATTGATAATAATCATAAATGTGTCTTGAGCAGCAAATCAGCATATTAGAATGATTTCTGAAGGATCATGTGACAAGAAAATTCAGCCTTTGTCAACACCGGAATAAATGACATTTTAAAATTCACATAGAAAAAGTTATTTTAAATTGTATCCAAATTCCCAATTTTTATTTTTTTTTGCTTTACAGTATTTTCTGCAACATCAGCTAGTAAAATGATAGCATATATATTAAAATAATAGCTAACAGAATTCGTAAACATAACATTTGTATGGGTTTATAACCCCTTTGCCCTGTAATTAGCATCTTCCAACTGTCTTTTTTTCCTGAAGCGGCGTTTTGCTAATACGAGCGTCTCGGAGACAGACATGTAATGTTAGGTTTTTGCCACTCAATAATATTGCATGCAGTTGTTTTAAAATCGTTTGTCCTTGTGATTTTATTGCCCATTTTATAGAGCCATAAAGAGTATTTGAAGTTAACCTTTTGTATTACTACTAACCATATTTACACATGTTGTGTAGATCTGATTAAATAATGCATAGATGTAGTTTTGATAATGCTGTGACACGTTTTCTTGTGTATGGTTTGTTCAGGGACATCCAGCAGGAGAGTCTGAAGGGCTCTCACTCTCGCTGGCATCACAGCTTCTCCTTCATGAACAACCACTATCTGTTCCTGGCCTGTTTCCTGGTGGTGGTTTTGTCCATCCTCCTTTACCTGCTCCGTCTGAGACGCATACACAGCCGCTCCGCACTCCACGTCCAGTGGCTGGAAGAGGGCCTGGGGTCACCTGACCTCCCTGTGCCCCTATAGGGCCTGGAGCCTGTCCGTCAAACCACTGGCCAATCACTGTAGGAGGAGGAGGAGACACACCTCTCCCTCTCCTACAATCATCATGTTGCCCTCCCATTGGCCAGTGTTGCATTTTCCCAAAATGATTCGCAAGGGATTCTGCATGACACTTTCAGCCAAGACCAGTGAAGGTTTACTGTAATGTGAAGACTGCAGCTCCAGGACCGTATCTGGTCGGCAGTGATGTTTAGATGTTTATTTATTGTGTGAGGAACGCTGATGCTGCCTTTTTGGATTTTCAATGTCACACTATCAATGTGAAAGAGGTCAGGGGCGTCGAGTATGTGGTTTATATACTGAACGTGTCCCCAGTTTGGATTTATACACATCACAGTTTAGACAAGGCTCTGCCGGCTGCCGCCTCAACTCAAGACTGTGCGCATAATTGAACATGATTTGGTTGTGCCAAAGAGAAACGGATCGAGGTTCATTTTAAAGGACGCATTTTAGACACTGAAGTTGGACCGCTTTCATATCATGATAGAAAGCGAAATCGTCTTGAAATCCCTTTAGAATGTAAAAAACAAACAGGCACATTTAGAAAGCACTAAGTTTCGGTCACCTTTTTTTCTACCTAAACACTTTTCCATGAAATGTAAAGAGCAACATTAAACATCCAGCTGTGCTATTTTAAAAAGCACGCCGTGTACATCCTGAAGGATTGTTGAGGTAGACGGAGAAAATGTTTTTCATTTTTGTTAAAGGTTCAGTGGTAAATATTACAGTGTTACAGTGTCAGAATTACTGCTTATCTGTGAGTGTATATGATTGTGAGCATGTGTGTGTATGCGCACCTTGATATTTTTTTCTTTTTAAAGCCATCACACTTCACACGGAGGGGAAGCTGTACATGTTATTTAAACACTCTATGATGAGAATCGGTGCAATAATTTCATGTTTTCTTGTCTTACGGTTCAGATCATATCTTTCAGCTTATAATTACACTTAAAAAAAAAACAGAAATTCTGTCGTTTACTCATTCTCATCTTCCTCCAAAACCATGTGACCACCTTCTGGTGGCAAGAAACATCACTTCTGAGAAACGTATCGATCACACTTTTGCATGCAATGATAATGAATTGGCTTTAAGAATTAAAAGGGAGCACATCGTAGCACAGTTGACCATTGGGTTATATTCAAAGTATGAAGTGTCCCTTAAGTCAAATAATAGTTTTGTGTGAAGTCGTTTCGGGCTGTTTATCACACAAGCTATCATATGACTTCAGAATATACTAGTGCATGAGCCACTTTAAAGACACTAATGCAAATAGCGACTTGTTCTTTCAAAATTCACCCTTTGTGTTCCATAGAAAGACGGTCCGACAGGTTTGGAGCGACATGAGGACTATTTTCATTCATGAGGGAACTTTCTTTTTTAAAACAGAATGAATTTTTCAAGGTACCACACTCTTAACTCTTTAAGTGCTGGGTTGGGTCAAATATGGACAAAACCCAAACGTTGGTTTGAATTTTTAAACCCAATGATTGGGTTCGTCCATTTTTGACCCAACCATGGGTTAAAACAACCCATCATTTTTTTTAGTGCATTAGTTAGGATGAATTATGACAGGATTCCGATGACGAAACCTCCATCTTAAAGCCATGTGGGAATGTTTGAACGGTAGTCAGTGCCCTGAATGAGTGTGTTGGTCCGTGCATTTCAGTGCAAATTCTCCATTTTTCTGCAAGAAATCCTCTGACGTGGACGATGCCTCTCTTTGTACGGTCAGTCACTGCTGTATATTGTTGGTATCTGTGAAAACACAAGTACCATATTCACACAAGCTGTTAAAGAAACATCAATTTCTTTAATATCGCTGTTGTCGAAGATAAAGAGATTAATAATTAAAAAGGTGTTTTGTGTTTTTTCCTCTTAATGGTGCTTGCTAAAGTGAAAACCCCAGAGTCTTGTACTGAAAGACCCTCGACCCAGGAGACTTTATTTATGATGTCCTCCTCTGGACGGGGAGGTTGACCCCTTCTCGTGTTCACTTCTCTCAGAGCTGTAGGGTTACTGACCCCTGTTTTCTCATTCTTATGTTACAAAACAAACCTGAGCACATGTTAAATGAGCAAACATGTGGTCTTCATCTGTCCGAAGCGACCCCACTTATGAAAGCATTAGCTTTGTTAGTCCCTGCTGATAAAAACAAGACCGTCTCATAACTATATGTGTGAGTGCCCCTCTCTATCTCTATCTTTATCTCTATCTCTCTCTCTCTCTCTCTCTCTCTCTCTCTAAGATTCAAGATTCAAATAGCTTTAATAACTCTTATTACAAATAGCATTCAAAACTCTATACAAAAAAAAAACATTTTACATGAAAATAAACATTAAAAATGTTGAATCTTCTAACATTTATAGGCGTATAGTTGGTAGCTCTCTCTCTCTCTCTCTCTCTCTCTCTCTCTCTCTCTCTCTCTCTCTCTCTCTCTCTCTCTCCTCTCTCTCTCTCTCTCTCTCTCTCTCTCTCTCCTCTCTCTCTCTCTCTCTCTCTCTCTCTCCTGTAACAGTAGCACCATCTACAGTTTAAGAACGCACGTGAGATGAGATTGACAAGTTTAGTTGAAGTGTGCAGCGACATTGTTGAAGGAATGGATAATATGCTTTGGGGCTTTATACTTTGGTTATTATTTTAAATACAGCAATTATTTTAATGAATCATTTGATCGCATGTATGACTCACTTTGCATGCTCACACAGAAACCCTTAATTTACTTAGTGTAGTGTATTTACTTAATTTAATTAAATGTGCACTTGTAGTGTAGGCTTCAAATGCATATTTAAAAAAAACTATAGATAATATAATATTAATGAAATAAAAGGCTATTTATGTGTATCTGAAGAGAGTTCACTTTCATGTTTCTAAACACACTTTAAAAAGTTAACTATAATTGTCAAATTAAAATGTTTACTTCATTTTAAATCATGTTTGAACAATCCCTTCGTCGTTCTTAAAAGAAATGTTGACTAACATACTAACGCACACGTACTTGATTGTAATTTTAATTTAAATACATGACACAAGATTGAGTAGAAATAACATTAAAGTATATTTTAATTTACCATAAACTGTCAGTACATTTCAAAACCATATTGCAAAGACAATAGGTGTAATTATGAAATTATTAAAAATTTAATTAATTGTAATTAAGATGTAATTTACGGAAGCGTATTGCATTCACTTGAGGAAAAAAATCTACTCTGTTTTTCTTAATTAACGAGTTAATTATCTCAGAATTACGAGATCATTTTTCATGGAAAAAAGTTTTTGCTCTGCTTTTCTGAATTAATGACTTATCTCAAAATGATAAGTAACTCATTCATAAAAACAGAGTGAAAAAAATGTTTTTCAAGAAAAATGTATCTCAAAATTCTGAGATAACTAACTCGTTAATTCAGAAAAACAGAGCAAAAACTTTTTTTCCATGAAAAATGATCTCGTAATTCTAAGATAATTAACTCGTCAATTCAGAAAAACAGAGTGGATTTTTTTTCTTCAAGTGAATGCAATACGCTTCAGTAGTAATTACTATAGTTAAGTGTCAAAAATCACTCTAAACTTCAGCTAATTACATTTAATTTAAATTTTAACTAAAATATATTTTCATTAGGCCAATTAACATGCAGTTAATTGTCTGAAACCATTACATGCAGTTCACACTTAAGTATATTCTTTATTTCCGTGATAATTACTCTTGTTAAGTATGTGTACTTCTTTTTCACAAGGGAAGACAATTCGAACACATGCGCTATAATGTGTTTCAATTCTGTAAATGTAAGAGTTGTGAAATTAACCCTTCTTTAAAACTCAATTATCCCTATAGTTCTCTATTATCAAGTCATTTTTTTTAAATAACATTTTAATAATTTTCCCCCAGCTTAAAAAGTTTAACCAACTGAACTTTGCACTCCCTTAATGTTAAGCGTTTTCAATGGATGACTCTTCAAAAGTAATTGTGAACAAAGAGAGTGTGTCTGAAACGAACGTTATTATAATCATATGAAAGCACATCTCAGACGCAGGCGTTTCTCGGCCCGCCCTCATTCCTCCTCAGAGATCTTCTGATCTACAGGCATGAGCTTGGCAAACACATGCTGAACCCTAAACATCTCCAAGTCAAACTCAAACTTCTTAGATACAACATGCCTCATGATAAACTATTCAACGGATCTATATTAAAAAACAGAAATGTTGGACTGCACACAAGCCTGAGACACTGACGTATAGTTTGTTCAGTTGGAGGAGTGTGTGTGTGTGTGTGTGTGTCTGTGAAACTGCTTGGATACACATGTACCGGCGTTTGAATGCTCTGCTTGTTTGCTTCATGTTTTCTGGATCATATGATCTGCTCACATGGGCTGCGAGAGGAACTGATGAGGAGCATTGCTACGGTAGAAGTAATGTGACTTCTTCAAAGCCAACAATCCTACTTTACTAATATTGTAAAGTTGGTGATAATTTGACAGTGAAGCATTAGGCCCTTATATTCTGTGTACCCTCGAGAAAAAGAAGTGCGCTTAATAGTATGTGCACTTCAAAACTTAAAAGTCATTTTATAAAAAAAAAAAAAAAAAAAAACTATTGCAATTAAATAAAAGGTCCAAATTAAAAGTTTGACTTTAAAGTATATTTTAAATCATGTTTTAATAATCTCTTGTGCTTTAAAAGTATCACTTATTCTGCGTTTACTGACACATGTAAAGTACTGATTATGATTTTAACTAGTGAGTTACTTGATATTACAATTAAAGTATTTTAAATGTGCTAAATTACAAATATATTTCAATACATGACATACAAGTTTCAATAGAAATGACATTAAAGTATATTTTAGTTTGCCATGAATGTTTGTCAGTACATTCGGCGGTACACTTCAGCCATATTTCAGAGACAATAGAATAAGCAATTATAGGTATTATTAGCGTGCATATCACTATAGGATATTGCCTGTTTATTAGCACTTATAAAGCACATATTAATGCTTTATTCTGCATGATCATATTCTACATCCCTTAATCCTACACAATACCTATGTACTAACGTTTAATAAACAGCAATTAGGAGTTTATGGAGGCAAAAGTCGTAGTTAATAGTGAGATTTTGTAATATGAAATTACATATAAATATGTATGTGTAAATCTGAAGTGGGTCAAAAAACACTCTTGGTTCAACAAATTGATTTTAATATATTTAATCTATACATTTTCATGTAATTGTGAATAACATGCAATTAAGTGTCCGAAAAACATTTAATTTAGTTTGCACTTATATTCTTTTAAAGTAGGCTATATGATTTATGTAAAGTTCTCTTTTTTTAAAGTGAAGTGTATTTTTTAACAAGTGTGATTATTTCATCCCTGAACTCATGCTTAAGTGAGCACAAACGGGACTGCCATAAATGTTTCTTGTGTGTGTGAGTTAGGAGGACGTCTGGTGAACCCCAGATTCCCTGTATCGTAGCCTAGTCACCAAGTGAGCAGATAAAGTGAACATGGTGAACTGGTCTTTCTGAGAAAAGACACACCTAAACTATCACACACTCACAGATGGAGCAATCTATAGATATCATGTGCGGAATGCCAATCATACGAGCTGCAAATAATTATAGAAATTTCAGCTTTGTTTAGGAAAGGAAAGATCTCTCTCTCTCTCTCTCTCTCTCTCTCTCTCTCTCTCTCTCTCTCTCTCTCTCTCTCTCTCTCTCTCTCTCTCTCTCTCTCTCTCTCTCTCTCCTCTCTCTCTCTCTCTCTCTCTCTCTCTCTCTTGAATGGTTCTCTCAAGATGATTTACAAATGGCTTTTAATGAAGGGTTTTTAGGACTCAAACTATATTAGGAAGGGATGTTGGAATCACCACCGTAACTAAATAGCTGTCAAATCGATGAATAGCATAGATAGGCCTACATAAAAGTTTGTGTTTATATAATATCACACACACACACACACACACTGAAACGAACCGTCTGAATGAACCGTGTGTCTAAAATTCATTCAGACTTGCCAAAAGAGGAAGGATCATTTAATAAGAAGAAAATTGATTAGAATAGGCTACATTAAGTTCACCCAAAAAAGAAAATTCTGTCATAATTTACTCACCTTCAAGTTGTTCCAAACCCGTACGAGTTCCTTTCTTCTGTTTAACACAAAAGAAGATACTTTGAAGAATCTCAGTAACCTGGTCCCCATTGACTTCCACAGTATTTGTTTTCCTACTATGGAAGTCAATGGGGACCAGAATATCTATGATTACCAACATTCTTCAAAATATCTTCTTTTGTTTTCAAGACAACATAGAAACTCATACATTTAGAACAACTTGAGGGTGAGTAAATGATGGCAGAATTTTCATTTTTGGGTGAATTATCCCTTTAATTCATACAACCTAATCACAGACCAATTCCAAACAAGATAGAAAACACTCCTGAAAAGAAGAATCACTCAAAAACAACAAACAAACTTTCCCAGATCAATGTACTTTTTATTGGTAACATCAGCTTTGAGCCCCACCTTCACCCGTTACCGCTCTCACAGTCTGGCGCGCGACCGCTGCGTCACGATGACATCACGGCGTCGCTGAGATGACGTTGTCGGCAGTGGTGGTGATAGTGATGTGCGCGCTCGTGTCGCCGCTTCACATCTCCGCGTATCAAGCGTGGGTTTAACGCTTCCACCGCATGGAGTTGCGCAGCGACGCGGTCTTGGCGAGTGTGGAGATGTCGGAGGTGAACAGCGACGGCGACTCGTTGGAGGGCGACGCGGATTACGAGAGTTTGCCCGCTCACGCGTCGCTGGGCACGCACATGACAGCGGGCGCCGTGGCCGGAGTGCTGGAGCACACAGTCATGTACCCCGTGGACTCGGTCAAGGTAACTCAACTTAACTCTACACAACATAAACACATTCACTAACGCGCGTGTCAGATGTGCGGTTAGAAACCCTGTCCGGCTCACCCGACGTACAATTCAAGCGTAGTACTTTTCAAAAGTTAGATGGCAAATCTCTTGATGACTCAAACCTTCTCAAATTGTCCCAAAACAACAAACCAAGTTAAACCAGCACAGTCGGCCATGCTGTCTGCTGTGAGAATGAGCACTTTACTACAGTACAGCAGTAAAAGGTTATCCTCTAGCTTCAGTTGTGTGTGTGTGCTGTCGAGGCTTCACTGACAGCTTCTCAAATGACCTTCACTGATGTTTCTCTCTAAACTCGGTCTCTTTCAGTTCACATGTTTAGAGCTTACTGAATACAACTATACTATGTGCTACTATAGTGTTCTAACTCTCACTATAATTCCTGCAAGTCATGCTTTTAATGCATTCATTCATGCATAAGTCATCTTTATCAACCTAGTAGACATTCCGTGTGAAAACAAGTGTGCTTGATTGATTGTATTGACTGTGCACTTGTGGTTTACTTCAAATCTTAAAAGTACGTTTTTCAGGGGGCAAAAAACTACACTGTAATAAGTTGCTGCCTTAATTTTTTTATTAACTTAAAACTTAAATTACATTAAACTTACAAACATAGTAGAATCTTGTATAACTTAAAAAGTTGAAAATTGCTTATTTTGGTGAGTTAAAGCAATGTAAAATTCTTTTATTCTTTAAAGTGTATATAATCTCACTGAAATAAAAGGCTAATTAAAGAGAGTACACTTTCATGACCTACATTTTTAAATCATTATGTTTTGATCATCTTTTATTGTGCTTTAAATAAGTGCTCGCAATTTTAACTGTAGTGTGTCATTCGATATTACACGTACAGTTAATGTATTTTAAATGTACTAAATTGCAAATGTGTCATTTTGTTTCTTCAAATGCGCATATACAAATAAGTACATTTTAGTTTATTATAAATGCTTGTCGGTACATTCGGCTGCGCAATTTAACTATAAATGAACAATAGGAGAAATTATGAAATTACATTTACAGATCTACTTAAGTGGGTCAAAATAAGTGTTTAATAATTCAAACTATAATGCCTTTTCATTTAATTGCATGTAGCATGCAATTAGGTGTCTGAAAACATTACATTCAACATTACTAGTAAGTTCTAGTAGTATGCTAAAGTGTACTTCACAAAAGCTTATGTCCTGCACACTTACCCTTGAGTAATCTGGGTGTAAGACCATAATGGTGGTAGTTTATGTTCCTTTGCTGTGGCATAAACTTACAACCTTTTGGTTCGCAGCCGAGATCTTTGACCTAGAGGTGGGCGATATATCGTTTAGACGATAATATCCAAATTGTTGTCTGGACGATATGCAAAATTGGGATATCGAATATTTCATAATTTGTGCAATCCGACCCCCCCAAACATGAAAAGAGCTGAAGGAAGTTAAAGAGAAAACAAATAACGCACACTATAACCTTCTAAACAATTATATGTAGCGATTTTAATACTGTAGGGGTTTGTTTGACTGTATTTCATGGGGGGGTTTTTTTGTACAAAATCACGATCGTTACTTAATTGCACGAGAGTAAGCTGCTTCTAATTTGCAATACAACTACGAAGTTCTTACCTGTGTGTTATGACGTTTCTTAGGTTGAAGCAACAATCCAAAAACGTAAAGAGTATGTCCGATGTACGATTTATAAAATAGCTGCTAGAAAAGGCAAAATATGCGTTGTTTGCAGAAAACTGAAGTTAAAAATTAATGTCTGAAGTTAAAAAGTTTTTCTTAACTGTCTGTGGCGTCCTAGAGATCCACCGGAATAGCCTCCGAACAGGGCTTCTTTTAACTTCAAGAAAACATTTTCTTTTTTTGTACAAACTAAAACATTTGTATTAATACGGGGAACTGCCCATAATGCCTCAGTGCCCCTGACGTCTTACGTCATTACACCGTGCCGTGCTTATGTTAGGCGCCATTCACATATAGCGCCTAAAAACGCGTAGAAAGAAAACGCTAGGCGCGCCGCGTTCTCCTTTTTCCAAAGCGCTAGGGCGGTTGCGCTCCGGAAGCGTCTGTCGTTGCTAAGCGCAACCATCAGCTGCGCTCTCCGTTACAGCAAGGAAAACGCTTGCGGCATTCTGAAAAATTGAGATGTTTTCATCTTGAAGCGGCGCGGACGCGCTTGGAAAAAACGAGCGCGTCGTCATAACACACAGGTAAGAACTTCGTAGTTGTATTACAAATTAAGACCGCGTCGCTTCCATTATGAGCGCGCGAACCGCGCGCCTACATTTGAAATAACGAACTTGAGCGCGCAAAAGACGCGATATGTGAACAGGCCCTACTGTATTACAATAAATATTTAGTACAGTAACTTGGTTCATGTTTAAATCAATAATGTCTCTTGTCTCATATCTTTATGTACTAGTAATTCTATACAATAATAGGTCAAATGCAGCAAGTCAAAAGACCAACTGGACCTTCTTTGCCAGTTTGCACACATTTCTTTGAAGGATTGCAAAAATATCGTCTGAATATCGATATCGAGATATTGAAAAAAAATATCGAGATATTCATTTTTGTCAATATCTCCCACCCCTACTTTGACCACTAGGCCACGGCGTCCTTGAATAGAGGAAATTGATGAGTTTGAACTTAAAGGGAGAGTTCACCCAAAAATAAAAATGCTGTCGTCATTTACTCACCCTCAAATTGTTCTAAATGTGTATGAGTTTCTTTCTTCGGCTGAACACAAAAGAAGATATTTTGAAGAATACTGGTAATCAAAGAGATGTTGACTACCATAGTATGAATAAAAAACACTATGGTAGTCAATGGGGACCAGGAACTGTTTGGTTACAGCAGAATATAGAAACCCATACAGGTTTGGAACAACTTGAGTCAGTGATGACATAATTTTTATTTTGGGGGAATTGGTATTTTTGGGTTATCCATGCAAGTCAGCATGACGTTGTCTGGTCAGATTCTTTATTTCATAGAGTTTTTTTGAGGAACAAAAGGTGATCTTTGTTTCTCCTTTGTTTTGCATATTTGATCAGAGGTGACATTGTCGTCTCATGATGTTGAGTGGAAATGCCAGGGTGTTTTTGTGTGTGAGTGCAGCGCTAATCTTCGGACTAGCCTCGGTCCGGCTTTAAATCAACAGTTCATTCAAACGCAAGCTTGCCAAGCCAGCTAGTTCACTGAACAAAACAGTCCTTTGCTTCCCGTTCTTCATTGTAGGTATTCTAGCTCTATCTCTATCTATTCACAAACTGGTACTTGGGACAAAAGTGTCCAAACTTTGTCTTTTTGGGAAACTTGCGAGTGAAAGTGATCTGTCACTGTGCCAGATTGCTCTCTGCATCTATTCTGTGGGACTTGCGGAAGCTATTGTCATTGTTTCCTTAGTGGCTGCCAGATTTCACTCGCTCTCTCTACGCGGTTGAGAGCCGTATACTGGTACGTGTCTGGAGAGCACATAGTCACAGAGACGCTTCTGATGCCTGACAAACCAGAGGCCCTGGACTTCACCTGGAAGGAACTACTGGGCTGTAATTGGTTTGTGTGTTCATGGGTGTGTGTGTGTGTGTTAGCCGACGACAGACACTGAGAAAGAAACTTGGTCAGAGATCACAGAGGGATACGCCATTAGTAGGACAAAGGGGGAATCTTTCTCATGATGATGATGAATATAAGGAAATTATTATTTGTCATGTAGGCATATTTATGAAATTCAAGACATGAAATCAAAACTGACCAATTTTTTGTGTCAAAAAATTGTCCTTGTTGTCATTGCAAATAATCATTGCATGCTATAAAAAAATAAATAATAACTTTAATCAGAATGATGTCTCTGCATCTGAAATAACCCCTCTCTTCATTTGATGTAACCGTCCTAAACCATATGGGCAATGAAAAATGTGATATTTTAAAAATAGTAAAAAAATGACCAATTTGAATAAATGCATCCAAACTTTTCAACTTATAATTACCAATTAATTTTTTGGCTAAAGTATTCAAATATGCATTTCATACATACAATACTGCACCTCTACAATGTTTTTAATTTCTAAATTAAAATTATTTTGGATGTTCATATATATATATATATATATATATATATATATATATATATATATATATATATGTGTTTATGGTTAATTAAAGGGTAACTAAACGCTAAAACAACTTTTTTTTAGTTAATGATCTGTAAGACTGGGGCTTTATTAAAGGTATAGCGGAGGATCTTTCCGAATTTAAGAGAAGACCCGCCGTCTATTTGCTCCCGAGAGGGAACGCCTATTAAACTTTTACTAGCAGTGATTTTAAATGGATTTCTCCAAATAGCATGACAAACTTTACCTGTCTAGGAGAATCTTCGCGACTGCGGCATCAGTGGGAAGCCCAACCTGTGCTTTTAGCGCACGCCAGCGTGTGAAATATTCTCCCAAAATCACTCTGGTCTAGTTACTATATTCTGCGGCCTTTCTCTTCTTATCCTACACTTCGTATACATTTTTTCTCTTTCGACCCTCAGCCATTTTCAAAGGAATGGCTGAAACCGTAACTCATCACACATAATACACCTGAAAGTGCGCATGAGCAGAAAGCGAAAACTACATGGGGACGAGCACGTACGACGGCCTTACGTAAACATATCACCAGAATGATTGACACTTAGGTGGACCAATAGTATAGGCTACCCACCCGGAAAAAGAAAATTCTCCGCTATACCTTTAATGCTGTTCATTGATTTCAAGTAATTTTTTTTGACATTTGGGTATAAAGTGTTTTATTTCTACAAGATATGGTGTAAAAAACGCCTGAGTGCTGCCCTCTTCAGGTTGAACGGTGGCTACTGAAGTTGAATTTTCCTATTGGAAGTTGTGGTGCCCTGTGATGTAAGCAGGCACCAGCTAACCACGCCCCCTTGCCTACAGAGAGACCCGTCTCAGGTGCAGGCCCCCCCTCCGCTGGGCTCCGGCCACTTTTACAGCATTTTTCAAATATTGCCAGTGGGTGGAGTCAGGCTCTGACCAGGGGTTTAGTTGCCCTTTAAGGTTGTAAAATGTCACGTGGTGCAACTCTCCCAAACTTATGACATTTATAAATTAAAAATTCACGTTAGCAGAATGCCTGTGCTTGTTAGCCTGACGTCGTCATACTCAGATTCTAGTCAGAACGAGAGTCTGATACTGCTCCATTGGGCTGTGATTGAGGCGTTTCAACCGAACCAGGAAAGAAAGTGCCTCTGTCCTCAATTGGATAGACCTACAACTAATCAGAGCAACAGAGTAACTGACGTATCCCGTCAAATCCCGTAGGAAGGACGGGAAAAACATCTTTCTGGTCAAATGGTTCTCTGTTCCTCTTTTAAAATGAATGCGCCGTCTACATCTTCTATAACAGTCGCGATGGCTGAATCTACACATCTCAGTTCTCCAGCGGCAGCCACCTTTGTTGTAAGCGAATTCAGCCCAAGCGCTCTTTGGTGATGTGGATGATTATGTTACGGTTGATCATCTGTCCATCATCGTATAAAGCCCGCCCTGACAATTTGATGTGCTCTGGTTCGAGCACAGTTGCTCCACAACGGATCGAGTCCAGACCGAACTTCCCGACCTCAAATGTCGTGGGCGGGCTAAGTTCGGCTGGCATCCAGGCTAGCGTCTTGTGTTTTTAACCGCAAAAACGTGTGAATGGCCCCTACCACTCTTGCCGCAGCTAAAGTTGTTCCGATTCCGATACTAGTATCGGAAATGCCGCCGATACCAATAAAAATTCTGGCATCGGTATCGGCGAGTACTTCTATCCGCGTACCGATCCGATACCATTTTCTTAAACAATAACTAGTTATGCACGCTAGCTTTGCGTAACGCTGCAAATCGGAGCTCAATTCTTCTTCGCTGCTCTAAACAGTGGTTGCTTGTGGCAACACAGGAAGTCGTGCTGTTGCCACACAAGCAACCACTGTTTAGAGCAGCGAAGAAGAAAACGCGCGCGTGCCCTGCAGTATGTCCACAGTTTTTCAGACTGGACAACCAGCTAGTAAAACGGCGACATGTCTCATATATGCCATACTGCAATTTCGAGGGGTGGAACAAGTATTAGCAACTTCAAGTAACACCGAGTAACCCCGCAGAACACGATTACACAAAGGCAAGGGCAGAGAAGAATGAACCGCGCCAGAATCAACAATCTCTGAAAGCTTCATTCAAACGAATTGAAATGTTTTCAAAAGACAGCCAACGAGCGATCATAAATATAACCGACAACATGTAAGTTATTAAGTTTATTATTCTGGATGACCAGCCGATGTCAAAACTGAAATGCCGTTTATTTAACAAAACTGTTTATGGACCTTAAATTATAAAGAGATAATTTTCTTATATTATTCATATATCATTTTTTTAGATTCCTAGATTTATTTTTTGCACTTTTTTATACAGTTATATATTGTAAATCTAAAATACCTTTTTTCAGTTTACAGTATTAGATGTGTGGCTGCATTTTAAGTTCTTTTTCACTTAAGAAAGATAAATAATATATTGCTGTGAAATGTATGTCAGATAATAAAAATACTCTAGTTCACTGTATGTATTTGTTCATGTTTAATTAAGGGATAAGTCTGAAGCACCCCATAAAATAATTCTATCAATTCATGCAGTGCTAGTATGAATTGCAGCTGTATAGATACTGTACAGACCCAGGTATCGGATCAGTACTCTGAATTGGCCGATACCCGGTATCGGAATCGGTATCGGGAAGGGAAAAAGGGTATCGGAACATCTCTTGCCGCAGCGATTGTTTGACCGATCTTGCAAATTGCCTGGCTCTGATACATCATCTCTCCCTGTTTCACCTTCCCTGGTTCTGTGCTTTCGTCCATGTCGTTACGGGAAACCTGCTCTGTTCTGTTCCCACGCTAGATTTAGGCGCGCTGCTTTCAGGTATCACACCGAGGGGGCTGGCGGAAAAATACTGCTTTCTGCGTTTTAGAAATTGCTCATATCACGATTTTATTACAATTTCGATTAATCGCTCGGCCCTAATTCGAGGTGCAGATATGTCATTACCCTGTAACTTAATTGTTATACCACATGACGTTTTAAGAGTAATTGAATTTAAACTTTCCTTAAAGTTTTTCAAAACCAACTTTAACACAGAGTGCTTTTCTAGGAAACTGGCACGTTTTGAAATAAATCTTTCCTTCCTCTTTCCTTTACCGTATACACTTTATTGTGTCATTGACCCCAATACTCTCATATCATAGACTGTTTATTGAGTCAATAAAATCTCGTTTAATATGCACTCAAATGTACAGCACTTGAGTTGTTGCATGTCTTCATTTTTAAAAGAGAAATTAAATACACTTTGAGATCATTATGAAAGTGGGTTATATTATTCCTCTAACACCCTAACAGAAGATAAGCTTTAAGACTTTTAATGATTCGTGTGACAGGCCTGTAAATCATTTGCCAACAAACACCCAGAAAGCGATTAAGCTTAAAATACTTCCTCTTGCTTTTGTCTGTTGAAAAAATGTGTCTTAAGGAACAAGGGAAACCGAAATTTATGTTAGGGATGAATATGTTGACTAGTGACTGCTTGTTGTTCATTTGCTATTTTGTTTTGAACACAAACTTGAATGTAATGTTGAAACGATTACCAAAACATGTTGCAATTCAGTTACCGGAGCACATGTTTGTAGTAACTCGGGCTGTTGCAGTGTTGCAATGATTCAGGCTTTGCAGTGAAGCTGGAATTTCCAGTGTGAGAGAGATTCTGGGGGACTTGCCAGCTGTACGAGGGTTGTCCCTTCCTAGAAGCACCTCTGTGAGGAGTGTTTCAGGACATGACATGCTTGACCTTTACTCACACACACTCCCTGTGTCTGTCTGATCATTCACGCTCTTAGAAAATAAGAACGGTGCACAATGCTTTTTCACAGTTTGAGATGAGGCCTCTCTCTCTCTCTCTCTCTCTCTCTCTCTCTCTCTCTCTCTCTCTCTCTTTAGGGAATCGAAGTCTTCATACGAATAAAATGTCATAAAAATGTTTAGGAATGCACGATATATCGGGCACCGTATCGGTATCGGCCAATATATGTTCATTTTTAATGTTATCGCTATCGGCCCGATAAGAAAATTAGGCTCATATATTAAAGCCAATAAATAATGGATTATTTCCTTCAGCTGAGACACTTCACTGTTTGCCATAATGGTTTTAAATTTCTCGAAATATGATTGGAATCACTTCAAAATACAGTTCAGTACAAGTCTGTCATATTGGCTACATAAAATTATCATGATAACATTACAGTTGTGTGCTTGGGAAATGGCTTTTAATGGTGAGACTTTTGTTTTTGTAATCAGGCTCTCAAAAATGTTGGATTTGGATTTATCGGGCAATATATCGGTTATCGGCGTTCAAATATAAAGAATTATCGGTTATCGGTATCGGCCCTAATTTTGATATTGGTGGTGCATCCCTAGTTTTGTGCGATGTGCTGGGAGAATCATGGGCTGGCAGCTCTTTTATCACACACACCTGATCCTCTGATTCAGAATGAGCACACCCTGGATGTTTCTGGATATATCTATCATAAACACACTTCTGTCATCTCTCAATGATATTTCTTCTCATTCACTCACATATTTACTTATCATCACCTTAAATTATGTAATATATATATATATTATATATAATATCAAACCCATTAGTAGTATTGTTGCTGTAGCTCATTTCATATTTTCTCATGCTTACTATAGATTAATGCAAAGACTGTCTGTAATAGTTATGTTTTACACAATGTGGTCTTGGAAATAAATTATGTCTTAAATAATTTGTGTAAATTATTTGAATCCGTCACGATTAGTTATAACAAATGCTTGAATGTGGGATAGAGTATTAATCTCACGATATCCTGCATTCATATTGGGGAGTTTAGTTTTTATATGAATAAATTGTATAAATAAATGATCGTATGGTGATGAATGAGTACATATACGACAGCTGGTGAAATAACACCACCCGCTGGTAATTCGAGCAAAGCGTCTAAGTGTTCGTTTAAGCTACAAACAAGTAGGCTACACATTCATTTCTTAAGTTTATATAGCAGCAACTCTGAAAACAGAAAAGGTAAGAAGCGATATTTGAGAAAAGAGCATATTAATCTAACAGCCGCAGAGCCATAGCGGAACTAACTTTACCCAGCGTCACATGCTTTCCCTTATTACGACGTGTACGACATTATGGAAGATTAATGAGTTGCAAAAACCATGTAATGTAGTCTTTAACACCCACTTAAATATGTCGGTAGTTTTTCCACATTTCATCATTGAATGAAACTCTCTGCAAGACCTGTGTCACTGTGACTGAAAGCTCTTCAAGGATCACAAGGCTCTGTATGCCAGCGTTTGCTCGTGTTGTGAATGTGATGCATGTACTGTAAGAGGCAGAGCGTGATTCAGAGAGATGCAGCAATACTGGAACCAGTATACAGTGACGGTGTTTTTCCTCTCAAGACATCGATCCAAAATAAACACATTCTTGCAACAATGCAAATGAACCACTTCTTTGTCCATCTTACGCACAACACAAGCTTTGTGCTCTTGTGTAAAGACTGAAATGGTTATTGTTTACATTGAAGTATTGAGTTTTAACTGTCAGGCCTCCAGACTAATAGCATTGATGCCACAATCTTCTATATATGGGTAGTTGAGATTAAGATTTGTTAAATTTTTATGATTGTATTGAATTAATGCATGCAATTGCCAATAATATTGGATATTTTATCCCATATGTGATCTCACGTTTAATATTTTGATTAGAGTTTTCGACCAGAGTTTATAGGCACCTGTTGGAATGCTTTAAGGCAAATTAAAACAGCATTTTTTAATTAATTTTTTACAATCAAATATCAGTAAAACCAAAGGACTTTTACATGACTAACTAATAGCTCGACCCATAACTCAAACTTTAAAGCTCTTGATTCTGCTTTGTACGTGCTCTTTTTCCATAGTTCTTACATATTATTCATACTTTAACTTTAGCATTTGTTTTGAAAAGTAGTATTGTAAACGTATAGAAACATGATTCAAATGTATTTTTGTAATAAAATTGATTTGTATCCCTTTGCTCATGAATATTATATTATATGCCATGTCATATATTATAATGTGTGCATGACCAGGGTACAAAAAAAAAATTGCATATTTTTTTCCCCATATTTTTGAAAAGTCTCTTATATTCACCAAGGCTGCATTTATTTAAACAAACTAAACAATATTTTACATATTATGCAGGCCTATGTATGGGTATTTAGCCCCCTAGCTTATTAGCCATTTTTATTTTTCCAATTTAAATGGTATATGGCCGATATGCATATTAAATTATTTCTATTTGAAAGTACAATGACTATAAATAATAAAACATGATTGCTCATTATTATCTTATTATATATGCATGTATATGTAAACTATAGTTTCAATGACATGTGAAAGCAGACTTGAATGTTCAGCCTGACGGTGTTAATCAGTGTAGAACGGACTGACGTTCGGGTTGGTGTGTGTGTGTCACTCCTCATGGGTGGGCCGGGGCAGAGGTCGTAATCTCACACATCCAGAAGGGTGTGAATGTACTACTAGTGTGTCTATTAAATTTGGGCTAGGATGATTAACAGACAGTTATGTGCACACATCCGCGTACGGTACTCATTCCTGTCGAGACTGTCACCTCTCTGTTACAACAGACGTTTGATTGTAACCAGTTCAGTTTAAAGGCAATTGGCTGCATAAAGCCAATAGAAAGACGCTTTAAATAGCCTCGTTTCCATTACCATTTGAAAATGCACCCAATGGAAACGCGTCAATTTCGCAAAAACTCCCATATATCGCAAAAAAGAAACACCTCATATGTTTCCCTTGCCATTAATGCTTGGATAACATGCTTACGTCTCCTTCCATTAAAAATAATGTCTTGTGCGATGGCTGCGATATACATAAACCTACCAACATATGTTGCCATGATTTTTGGAAGGACTTATCGCAAGAGGAAAAAAAATGTTTTATTGCATAAGACTTTTTTTATCAACATTTTGAAAATATCGCAAACGTTTTTTTGCAAATCTGTAATGGAAACGCGATTGATGGAGGAAAAACATTTCTGTATCCAGTTGGGGTGCAACGTACACAGAAGTCACGATTCGATACGAGTTCGGTCCAATAGGATAAATGGTCACACTTTAGTTTAGGGGTCCAATTCTCACTATTAAATAACTATTAACTATTATGAGTTTTCCCTCAATAAACTCCTAATTACTGCTCATTAATAGTTAGTAAGGTAGTTGTTAAGTTTAGGTATTGGGCAGGATTAATGGATGTAGAATATTATCATGCAGAATAAGGCATTAATATCTGCTTTATAAGTACTAATAAACAGCAAATATCCTAGTAATATACATGCTAATGAGAATTGGACCCTAAACTAAAGTGTTACCGGAAAAAGCAACAAATCCCCAATGCTAGGTTTCTTTTATTTTGAACAGACAGCTAGTGCACCTAGCGTCCCCTGAGGTAGTTGGTCATTTGTTGGTCAAATTTGGGTCAAATATGGACAAACCCAACTGTTGGGTTAAAAATTTAATTAAAAGATTTAACCCAATGGCTGGGTTTGTCCATATTTTACCCATATTTGGCTTGAAACAACTCAGCATTTTTTAGAGTGAGTACAGCCTCCTCTGGTGTATTTAAACATTCAAAGCTTAAGCTCAACCGTCCTATACTTAAGCATTTCGTGCACAGCCTTTCAAAGTATACTTTGCCTAACGCTCCAGTAGTTTGAAAAGAGCTGGGTCAAATGCCAGGCCAGGCTTGCCAGCTCGCCCTCCTTGCTCCGGCTGGCCAGCCCATTTTAGTATTTTCCAGACAGTACACTTTGTGATTGTGACAGGGCCAGTTTTTCCACCTCCCTGCTAATCTGAAGCATCCAAGACAAGTCGAACGGCTCTGATTTCCTACATATCTGTACTAGTTTTGTTTCTCATGCCACACTGCATTTATTTCATGTTCATATGTAATAATAAGTGGGAAAATGTACAATAAGTATCCGTCATTATTTGTTTTTTTGTGGACGTAGTAGTGTACTTCAAGTGCTATTGGAAACTTCCTAATTCCAGTTCCCACTGCTGAAGTCGTGATTATGAGCTTGTCGTGTTGAAGTGGTTTGTTGTCTCGAGAGGCGTTCATGTCCAATTCCCGACTAGGAAACTCGTATTGAAGATTATTCCGATAGCACGTGAATGCAGAATGAATCTCTGTTGGAGTCTCCTTTTTCAATGTGGGAAGTTTTGTCTCTGAGGAAGTGTAACCCATTGAGGTTTGGAGTTTCAAACGTATATTTCATGGCATTGTGTCTTTCATGACTTAATTTGAGGAAACTACACTGGCTCAGTGTTTTCTGTGGCATATTAAGCTGTTCTTCTGCTTTTCATTCGCTAAAGCCCTCCAGAAGGCACTCTTATTCCTAAAAGACAACTTTGCTGCTGTTATAATAAAGCATGTGCTCAGATTTCTTTTACAGAACCGTTTGAGATGGATCAGAATTTTCTACGTTAATGTCTTCTGTGACGTCTCTATTATCTGTCGCGGTTTGAAAATGGGTTTTATATTAAATAGTTTTGCGCTAATTAAAAACTTATCTGGATGTTTGCCTAGTTCTCTTGTTAAAGAAGAGTTAATTAAACGCTTTGGATTAGCTGTAATAATAACATCTTGTTCAAAGTAAGCTGTAACCGGTCTCACCGGTGTGTCTAGGTTTAGGTGGTAGAATTAGATGGACAATGAGGAAAAAGATTATTTACAAGCTTAAACTTGTTTCACATGGACTGTTTATAGACCTACTTAAATGACTTTATCATGCATCACATGTGCGTTGCAGTCTAGCTCTCCTTTTTTCTTATGAAATGGTCTAAAATATTTCAGAGGATATATTGCAGTTGTATAGCGAAATTTGCTCACAAGCTATATATTAGGAGTGTAACGGTTCAAATAAAATTACTCACGGTTCGGTTTTTATCACGGTTTTGGTACGGTTCGCCATGTTCAGGGGAAAAAGGACTACTGTCAAATAAAAATAACGAAAATAAGAACAAATAATCAAACTACAAACAAAAGTACAAATAAATACTATAGAGCAAAGATACAAATAAAATAAACAGTGCTTTTCATCTTTTTCAGGTAGGTGTGACAGCAAGTCTTGCGCTTGAACGGACAAATTCACACCAAAATTGTCAACATGCCCGTCTTGGCGAGTATCCTAGCAGACGTAGTAGGTTATGTCTTAAGTGAACGTAAACAGTCGAGAAACAACGCATGTGTTTCAGTATCAGTATCAGTGTACTGGATCTATGCATCATCTCTTAAAGTAACACCGGCCTAATATTCCTGCTGTGTGTTTTTAATGTTAATAAAACAACATAAGCAAGGAAATCACTCTTTTGTAACTTTATTAATGATTAATCTATTTTAAAAATGTATACAATGAATGAAGATTATATGTAATGTTTACATTTGATTACTTCATTCAATTTCTGTACCTGAAAACTCTATATTTGCGCGCTGTCTGATACGCGGCTTTCTGTGCGCGTGCTTCAGATGAGTGCGCTTGAATGTTTAAATTGGCAAGTCTTAAATGAGTTTAGTTTAAACACAGATAGCAACGTGTGCTGTTCAGGTCTCGCCTGCTTTCCTGTGCTATCAACACCTGGGTGATGACGGCGTAAATGACTGATTTGTGAAAGGGAATGGTTCAGATAAGTGAGCTCTAATCAATTAATTAATTAAACTTTAAAGCCAATTTTTCTGTATCAAAATGAATTTTAAATTACTTAAAAGTGTGTGAAGCCTATACTCCCTCCAGAAGTATCGGTGGCAAAAATGATATCGGTGGTCATGTTATGTCTGTTATGTATGTTACGTCTCTTCATGTCTGAGCGGGCGTTTTTTGGCCACAATAAACCGCAGTGTATGGATCAGGCTTTATTCTGAGAGTCAGAAGTTTGACTCAGCTAAACTGTGTGTGTTATGATGATTCGTGCCAATTCATTCACATTAAACAAAGCATGTTTTTATAACTGTGGCTGAATGTTGGGTAAGCAGAAAGATGGACGGCTTCTATCTTGGTCTACATATTGTTGGTATTTCCTTCCATTTTTGTTAACAAACTTTGTTTGTCACAAAATATCTATTTTTAGGGGTCTCTGTCAATGATCTTTTTTTAAAACATTATGATATCAGATTTTTTTAAATATCAGAAGTCAGAATACAAGAAACGAGAACCGATCTTTATGATTTGGTCTTGTTCCTGTTTGTAAATATATTTTTGTTTCTTTGCATGGTTGATATCCTGATATGCTGCTCTCTCTCTGTTCATAGACACGTATGCAGAGTTTACAGCCGGACCCAAATGCTCAGTACCGCAGCGTGTACGGAGCGCTGAAGAGGATTGTGCGGACTGAGGGCGTCCTTCGGCCCTTGAGGGGACTCAATATCACTGTACTGGGGGCCGGCCCCGCACACGCGCTCTATTTCGCCTGCTACGAGCGAATCAAACGCAGCCTTAGTGACGTCATACAGAACGGCGGCAACAGCCACATTGCTAACGGTAGGAGAAGGGGTTCATTTCCCAAGTCTTAATGAGTGTCCATTAGGAGTAATTGATATTTTTGGGGTTATTGCGATAATCCAAGACATATGGGAAAAGGTTAACAAAAAATGTACTGTTGATTAAAATGCTAAATTTGATATTACATTGGGTGTGTAAATGAATAGGCTTGGATTTGGTGCTGGAAACCCAACGCACAGGACAATAGAGACACCAGAATAAACATATTCATGATTCTGAAGCTGAAAATACAGAATTATTTGAGATGAATATGCTTTCACTCTGTCATTGGCTAGATATATTTAAAATAATGTAGGCCACTTTTTACTGGTAACATTTGGCATTATCAGGACACACAAATGTTCCCCTATTGAATTATTATACATTATATTCAACATTATATATAGTAGTTTAATGTAGTACTCACACGAAAACTCTGAAAACCTTTTTCTCCTGCAGGAATCTTTATTTTGGGTGAACTATCCACAATAATACATATTGTTGCATTTTTGTATTGCGATATATTGTGACTTTTATATATTTCTGATTTTTGAAAGAGCAAGGGATCGAGGGTTTATAATTTGAAAGGCTCAGGCCAGGGTTGTTTGTGGGGAATGGAAAGTAGAGTGCCATCTTGTCTGGGAAATAGGACATTGTAAATGTAGCAAATTAGTCCCTGTTCCTGTTTTTTCCACATGTTGTCACTTGATATTTAAAATGTTTCTTTTCTTCAGGTGTGGCAGGGAGTGTTGCTACTGTCCTCCATGATGCAATCATGAACCCAGCAGAAGGTACAGTATTCTTCTTTCACTGTCAATACCGTCAATAATACATATTATATTTTTGGTACTGTTATGAGCAGGGCTTGACTTAACTGTTTTGCTCTCCAGCAACTGTGGCTACTGGTTTTCCAGTTACTAGCCACTCAGCATTTTCACCAGCCACAATTTAGACATGGATACCATGGGGAAAAACTGCCATATAGATATTTAATATTTATTTTGTCAGCAGGAATATTAGGCTGCTGTCACTTTAAGACCTGACGCACGGATCCATTGTACTGTTACACATCCGTTTTTTTTCTCAACTGTTAACGTTCACTTAAAACATAACTGACTGTGTTTATGTGAATACTCGCCAAGACTAGCATTTTTGCGTTCTCTCGCAATTATACAGTTGGGTAATTATATTTTATATAATTGGCGGGAATCAGGGAGAGGCTATCAATATTGAAATCGGTTTTGATTGCACGCTCGTTTTTTACTTTTACATTCCAGTTCGCGGTCAAGCGTAAGCTACTCTGCACAGGGAGCGGCAGCACTGACCACACATTTTACATCATATTTGTCAATGACAACACATTTTGACTTTGAACGTGCGACGCTCACATTTATTTAATTCAATCAGCAGCAATAATCACATTAAGCCATTTCGTGATTCTTGGTTTCGCTCTCAAATTTAAGACCTCTTAAAATGATAATTAAGACTTTGGTTATACTATTTAACCCTCTGTTGCTATTTAGTTTTTTCCCCCTGAATTTTATTACTTCATCGGAATGGTACGAAACTTGGTAAAGGTTTTGGAAATTGCTGTGTGAACACACACACAAAAAAAATCATGGACATGATTTGAAAAGTTTAAATGGTCCTGAAAAAAAAAATAGTTGCTCTTGTTTTGTTTGTGGCTTAAAAATGAGCTTTAGAAATAAATGAATTTCATGTAGTGGAAGCGTTCGGTACTGCGCCCAAACATTCTTACTGAACGCTAATTTTTTGAGATATAAGCCTCAAATTTGGAACACAGCTTGTTAAGATTTATGGCTTTGATTTTCTCAGTTTTAGAGTAAAATATATATTTTATATAAACATTGAAAATGGTATTTTTGAGCATTTTTCATTACAATACATTTTTTAAAGTTCAGTTTTTCAACTTTTTTTCACTTCAGCAATAATCTGCCAAGTGTCTTTAAAAAAGAGACCAAACTGAAGTCTGTGGTCCAAAGCGTTTAAGATTTATGACTGGAGGGTTTTTCACATGGAAGGTTTAAGTTGGAAATTTAATTTTCAGGTCTATGCTTAAAAAAGTGAATAAATGGATTATAACTACTGCATAAATATAATTTAGTGCCATAAAATCCCATTAAAAATACAAAATATGAAATAAAAAAAACACTATCGAACTAAAATATCATTTTTGACATTATAGTAGATGGTTAAATTTGACACATCTAACTTTTTATCTGCAAATTTTACATTCGCTTGTTGTTTACTAGTTGACATGATTGCTTTGTGTATTATTAATCATGGTTCATAACGGTCAGCATAGACTTACAGTTCAGTTACGTGTACGATGAGTGTTTTATGTTCTAACGTTTCCAGTCTTTTTCTCCTCTATTAGTGGTGAAGCAGAGGATGCAGATGTATAACTCTCCGTACCGAAGCCTGTATGACTGCGTGCTGACGATCAGTCGTAAGGAAGGACTGGCCGCCTTCTACCGCAGCTACAGCACTCAGCTGACCATGAACATCCCCTTCCAGGCCGTTCACTTCATCACGTACGAGTTCATGCAGGAACATTTCAACCCAGAGCGCCAGTACCGGCCTGAAACGCACATCGTGTCCGGAGCGGCGGCCGGAGCCGTGTCCGCTGCCATCACCACTCCGCTAGACGTGTGTAAGACGCTGCTAAACACGCAGGAGAACGTGGCGCTCAGCTCCGCGCATGTTAGCGGGCATCTCTCGGGGATGGTCAACGCGCTCAGGACAGTTTACCGGCTGGGGGGCGTTCCTGCGTTCTTTAAAGGCATCCGAGCTCGGATCATTTATCAGATGCCGTCTACCGCCATCGCCTGGTCCGTCTACGAGTTCTTCAAGTACTTTCTGACCCAACACGAGCCACACATCCAGGAACTGGGGAGGAACACTCACAAGGCCAGTCCCACATGAGGCCCGACCCAAAGAGCGCGCATGAGGATCATGTTGGAAGAGAGAGGGGGGGGAATGTAGAGACTCATTTCATATGCAGTAGACACTCCAGTCTCGAACCTTTTAATTTATTGGAAGAGTTTAATGTCATTACAGGAATGTATGGACGCTGCACACTACAGAACGTTTCTGTTAAACGTGACTGAAACGGAAAGGTAAAGAGGTGTAGATGTTTTTTTGGTGTGTTCTCACCGACATAAGATATTTATGATTGAGCGTGATGATGTATGGATGCGCATCTATATTTATGTATGCGCTCACACTGTCTTCTCAATGATAAAACAAACCCATTTGGACGTTTTATTGGCTTTTCTGGACTTTTTAGGGGTTCAGGAAAGTTTCATTTTTATTTTAATTATTTTTAATAATTGAAGGCATTGCTGAATTCTGCTGCGCAATAATCAGACCGATTTTTGTTATTATTGCCTATGAAATCTGCCTGGGTTTCAAACTATTTTGAATTGGACACACTGCTTTTTTTAAAAACCTTAATGTGATTATCAAGTGTTCTTTATGTATTTACATCTTTATGTCTTAGTCAGGGAAGATGGCATATTTAATTTGACTAAAATAAATCAAGGCTATTAGGAATGGAAGTACAGTAGGTAATTTTTACAACATGAACAACAAACATTTAATTTACAGTTTTATTCATTTAGATTATCCAAATGTGATTTTATACTTTACATTTTTAAGATAGGCTATTGAAATTTGTTTTCCAAAGAATGAATTGGATGCTAATTTAATTAAATGGCCTGATTTCATCACACTAAAGCACTTGGGATTTCTGAAAGATGGTGTATGGATTCTGAATGACTTTGACTTTAGCAGTGCCATTTGAAAGTTGAGTTTTTTCGTGTGATAACTTTTTTTCTTTTGTTGTTTTATGACATGATTGCCATCGATATATTTATATACAATATATATTTATCTATAATTGGAGACATGATCTATGCAGTGGGTTTCGCAGCTTTGGAAGGTCTTCTGCTTGTAAGACTGTGCACTAAAGCTGCAGTTGAAATCACAATTCCTGAATGATTTACATATGAGGTTTCATAGCTGTGTTCCTCCCCTGACAATCCATGTCAGTCTGGGACCGGGTTTATTCTGTTTCTTTTGTGTTCTGCCTCTGTGAATCTCCAGATTCAGTCACCCATGCAGAATAGAGCTTGCCGTGTTTGGCAGAAATAGACCTTTACTCCGAGTAGATGGCATATGTAATGTTATGAAACGAAAACAAGGTTGACATTGAGACATTGAAGGTGCAGGTTCTACATATCGGGCCTCCATGAAATTCGCAATTAAATATTTCAAGGGATAGTTCACCCAAAAAGTTTCCTCATTTACTCACCCTCATGTCGTTCCAAACCCAGACTGTCGTTCATCTTCGAAACACAAATGAAGATATTTTTAATATTCGCTCATTCTTTTGTCCATCCGTTGAAAGTCCACACAACCAACATTTTCTGGCGACAAAAATGTCAAAAAACGCTTTGTATGTTGAAGAGATTTAATTTAGGCACGTCAAATATGGTCATATTTGAATAGATTTTGATTCAAATGTTTGATTCAAATGGATCACTTTTACAATGTCTTTATGAACTTCATGAAGCTTGAAGATTTGGGTTGTGTGGACTTTCAATGGAGGGACAAAAAAAATGAAACTATTAGGGGTTGAACTACTTCAGATTTTTTTAAAGTCGACATTTCTGTGATTAAAGCAGAGTCGGTGTCGACTAGTCGCTGATGACGTCATGACCAAATAAGATGACCCTCGATCTGAGACTCGAACGCGCTACATAACCGCTTATTTTATCAATTCTTTTGTCTTTGGGTCGTTATATTTTTATATTTCTGCACGTTCTGAATCAGATATAGATAAAGTGGCACAGTAAAGATTACATTTCTGTGAATGTTTCTGTGTGGGCGATCTGCACGTGATTTGTGCGCGTGTGTGTGCGCGCGCGCGCGTGATGTAGAAGCAGTTTAAAACGACGATTCATTTACCTGTACAATAAGCTGTGTAAAACAAGCATTCACGTGATAAATCTTGAGCATCCAGGTGGTGTAATCAAACATATTTGTGCAGCGCTCTCTCGGTGTACAGGTGAAACTCGAAAAATTACAATATCATACAAAAGTTCATTTCAGTAATTCAACTTAAAAGGTGAAACTAACATATCATATAGACTCATTACATGCAAAGTGAGATATTTCAAGCCTTTATTTGTTATAGTTTTGATGATTATGGCTTACAGATATGAAAACCTTTTCACAATATTCTAATTTTGAATTTGGGGTTTTCATAAGCTGTAAATATCTCACTCTGCATTTAATGAGTCTATAGCCTATAATATAGGCTATCAGTTTCACCTTTTAAGTTGAATTACTGAAATTAACTTTTGCACGATATTCTAATTTTTCGATTTTCACCTGTTTTCATTTATTTGTCATTTTAACTTAAACGGAGCATAAAAGTGGACTTAAAATTTCTCATCCTGTTGCGCCCTCTATAGGCCACGATCAGCGATCAGTCTGCGCAACCCCTATGGTTAGATTATGGGTGAATAAATTACAGAATTAAATTGTTTGCGGGGTAAACTAACTTATTGACTTTCAGTCCGAAAGTGAACATTTTCGTAAGGCTTTTCAAATGTCTTTTTACACACATTAGTTCTGCTTGAATTTCTTGAATGAGGCCCAATATGTTGATTTAATAGTTTTCGTTCCTGGCAATTGACATATAGCACATGCTCTTAAAGGGATAGTTCACCCAACTTTTAAAATTCTGCTATAATTTTCTCACCCTTAAACTGTATACGTTTCTTTCTTTTGTTGAACACACAACATATTTTGAAGAATGTTGGTAACAAACAGTAGACGGTAGCCATCAAATCCATTATGTGTGTTTTTTCCTATGGAAGTCAATGGCTAGCATCCACTGTCTAGCTACCAGCATTCTTCAAAATATCTTCTGTGTTCAGCAGAAGAATGAAACTCGTACAAGTTTGGAACAACTTGAGGGAGAGTAAATGATGACCGAATTTACATTTTAGGGGTGAACTATCCCTTTAAGGTCTTTGCACTGGAATCACGCACAATAATCAAGCGAGTGGAGGAATAGATTTGTAAATAGTGTATCGTATTCGTAAGAGTACCTCATTTTGACAACTTAGATTTGACTTTTAGGTCTTGATTGAGACGACGTCCCGTTATTGGAGCCACAGATGAAACGCACACCGCAGCTTTATATCACAGCGCCAGTGCTTTATTTGCCTCTTTATGCCAGTGTTCATGAAATTGGATTGTCCACATCTCTGTAACCTGTGCAGCGTACGGGACGGTGTGTGTGTGTGTGTGTGTGTGTGTGTGTGTGTGTTTCTGCTCTTCTAGCTGTGTGTTCTGTGCCTTTCCTGTCCTCTCTCACTTCCGGTTCCCTTGGACTTTTGTCCTCTGCCTTCTGTTTGTTTCAGCTCAGGAGGATTGGACATTCCTTAATGAGATTTTTGTTTGTTTGCCTTTGATTAAATGCTTATTGGTATAGTGCTTCATTTGCGTGTGTGTTTCCAGACCACTATTTTTAACTATAGCATCTAGGAACCAAAGAAATTGACTCATTCACTCACTACATTACCATTACAGTAGGCTATAGCTTTATATATAGTTTACGTAGACATTTCATAAGTCACCCTTTGAGTTGTCAAGTTGGGAACAATGATGTTAGCGTTGGAGGTGGTGAGATTGTGATGTGTTTTAGGTTTTCCCTTTTTTTTCTAGGTTCATTACGACTGAGAAGATGGATGTGCTGGTAGGCCTATTAGTCGTATTGGGCCTGTTTGGCCTTTTATTTGATTGACCAAGGACGAATTTCCGTTACCCTTTGGCTCCATGTTGTACGGTGGGAAACCCCATGGGTTTGTTTCCTCTGGGACCAGCATTTCTGAATGCTTCGTATCTGTAATTGCTCTTCAAACTTGCTGTTTTAAAATGCACATTGTATTTGACTCAGTATTTCATTTCTCTCATGTTAAAGGTTTTGCATTTGGGTTGAATATTAATAGCATTCCTTTGGTTCTGTGTATGTTGATCTCGCCTGTCTTACTGATGATCATCACGTATACCATGCATTGAGAAAACCGATGTACCGATGTCATATCCTGAAAATTGCTACATTAATTATGCTGCAGTATTGCTCTCATCAATATGCACCATGAACGCATTCCTGTCTTGGCCGCTTTGTGCGCACATTGTAGAAGAAGTGGGAGGATTTTGATAAAGATAGTGCCATAGTGAACGCAAGTTTGTTTTTTGTTTTTAACAGCAATGAAAATGAAAAATGTAGAGACTCAAACTGATTGGTGGAAATGCTGCTACAGTTTGAAACACTGGAACTGAAATAAAATGCACAATGATCAAATGATTTAAATGCATCTTATTCAGTAAAACGAAGTTTGTACCATTGTATGAATGTATTGCTAATGATTGTAAAGCTCATTTTATGGCCTGCTAATAAAAAAAGAATAATTTAATTCAGAAAGACAAAATGAATTTATATAGGCTATACAACATGTTCTTAAAATCTTTTTTTTTTTCTATTTGAATGAAACATTTCTTTGGCTGAAGTTCATTTTAAAATTCAATTTCTATATTTAAAAAAGATATTGTTAAACTATTCTAACTTGTGGACACTGATTTTATAGTAGGTGATGCTGTCATATGTTGGAATATAAAACTATTAAAGGAAGGCTACCTAACTTTTTTTTTTTTTGTTCAAAATTAATACAATTTTATAAAATAAGTCAATGCATTAATCCTTACCCTGGCCTGATTTACTATGATATGCCTATTATATTTTAGACCTGTTGGGATGGTTTTCGCGCACATGCGTCGCTCGACCGTGTGTGTCTCGTCATATCCGTTAATAGAGAAAAGATGCTCGGCTATTTTTGACACGTGTCTGGTGTGCAGTGGCAGAGGTTAGTTGTGTGTGTGTTGTAACACAAAGTTGAGATGTTGCCCAGAGAGAGAAAAACAATAGTGTCTGAGGAAAAGATGCACAAAAGATGGCGTATTTTCCCCTTGTTTAATAAAATTACTTAAACGTCACACTCGTCTGTATGGGGATCGAGTGAGAAAAAGTATAAACAAACATCCAACTCTGGTCACAATATATAAAAGGAAATAAAAGAAAGAGTACAAAAGTCAGCAGAGCGGTTATCTCCTCTCCTCACCTGTCAAATCTATTACAGAGTCAGAGCCGTATTCAACCCTATTCAACGGCTCTGATCCATTACAGACACTCTACGCACATGCGCAGTTCTCATTTTACCTCAGATTACCATAAAAGCAGTGACCGACCGTTACAGTGTGTGTGTGTGTTTGTTTGTGTTTGTCTGGTGCAGAGGTTCATTGTCACAACTAGCAAGAAAGGTTGACATGGAGCAGTTAAATCTCCAACCCCCGGGAATCCCCCGTTTTAATCAAACGCTGAACAGAGGAGAGTCTGCTGGAGAAAAGAGAACGAGACAGAGCTCGTAACTAAAACCAGAGACAGAGCTCGTAACTAAAACCAGAAACAACATCAGCTGGCTTTTCGGAAATGACGAGAACTGGGGGATTTTAAATGTTGTAAAAGCGACACAGAGATGATGGTGTTTTTATTACTCAACAGGTGTGTAAGGTCTTTTATTGAACTGATTAATTGTCATATGGAGCCGGAGGCAGAGTTAGTTGTAAAGCATTATCTTGTGAAGGGTCATATTCATCCGCACAGTCACGCAGAGCCGAAGCACAACCAAAACAGTGTTCTTCCGCAGTTTGTTTTTGTTTTTTAACCGCTAGAGAGCCAAAGGTACATCGTGTTCCGAAATAATAACCCAAATAATTATGAATTAAAAATTACCACAAAACAATTATAAAATCCATCAATCAAAAATGGCAAATACATTATCTGACAATCTGACATAAATATTCTGAGAACACAGTTAAAGCTCAGTTGTATCTGTTGACTCTTGTCTGAATGTTTGTCAGTGTGGGTTTATTGTGTTCACTTCATCCAAAAGCGGTTACATGATGATATTGACATTTTTGTTTGGACACATCAATCCAATGTAAATGATTCTAGTTTATATTTCTGATTTATTCTTATTTAAAATGGTTTAATAAGAACTAGATGTTAATAAACATCCAAATGCTGCTATAGAAAAACACATTAGTGTAATTAGACTTTACTGACAGAAAGCCCGTGTGACAACTAGCCCCGGTGTCTGTCAAGAGTCACGAGCTGTGCAGTGAGGCTCCTCTGTGTTGTCAGAAGGTGGCGCTGTTGTCCAGAGTATACGCGTATGATCAGCCAGTCCCCTATTACAACTTGACCTGTTATATCTGTTCTGTAAAGAACTAAATTGAAGAAACTGGCTTTATTCAACCAAACAATGTTTGTCATACGTAGTCTAATGCTTTATTAAAACCTCAATCTTTTTAATATGTCATACATTATGTAATCGGGGTCAATTCAAGTCATTCTATATACTCTAGTAAATGATCATAAATCTTTAATGATTATTTTAGGCTAATTCTATTACATTACTTTCAGATTATTTATTAAATGTTGGTCTGGCATCTTTAGGATGCAATAGAACTGTATGATATGTAAAACTCTGAAATTAAGCACATGGATTTGCGTCTGAAAAGTTTATAACTTTTGAAGTCTTTGATCAAGAAATGTGAAATCATTACTGTGAATCTCAGACCAATGTTATTTTAGTAACATTAATATACTGTATTTTAGTTTTTGATTTAATTTAGAATTTTTTTTCCGTTTTCATTTAAATTTTCAAAGTTTTAACAACTTTTTTTGTCATTTTTTATTCATTTTCAGGAAACTTTGCAATAAGGTACATTAACGATAATTCATATATTAACTAACATGAACTAACAATGCATTTGTTACAGTATTTATGAATCTTTGATAATGTTAGTTAATACAAATACAAATGTCCATTGTTAGTTCATGTTAGTTTAGGACCATTAAATAATATTAACACACACATTTTGAAATTAATATATAATTGCGCACTGTTAGTTCATGTTAGTGTTACATTAGTTTTTTATGTCTATATAGGCCTAGTCTTTAATGAAGGTATAGTTTTTAGTGTTAGTTTATTTAGTTTTACCTTAGTACTTTAGTAAAAGAAACCTCATTGGATTTTTTAGGCTATATATTATTTAATTTTTTCATGGTTTACTTAATGTTAATATCCCTGTTATTACTCCCATCTAATGTGTTGGCATTTTGTGCAAAAAAACCCCCAAAAAAACATTGATTTAAAAAAAAAAAAACCCTAAATGTGACTTTACATCTCCCGAATGTGACTTTAGTTCTCATAATGTAACTTGCAATTGTGACTTTTATTCATTTATTTTTAAAACCTACCTAGCTGAAACAACATCAAACTGCGGCGCAACATGTCTGAGGACACGTACACACTCCCCACACACGGCTCTGCGCTCGCTTATCCTTTTTGTTTTCTCTTGTCTGAGATGAGGGTTTATCTGGGAGGTATAAAAAGATAGTCCTCCATCATCCTGTGCTGAAATGTCCTCGTAACCCTTCCCAATCGCTTCATCTGCACACAGTTGTTCCTACTGTACATCACTGATAAGACTGGTCAAGGGTCCATCCAGGTCTTAAGTGTGTGTGTGTACTGTACATGCACACACAAAACAAAGACACACGTAACTCTCCAAACATCACGTCTATACAGTCTCATCCATTCCTGAAAGTTAAGATCGGACTCTGCCGTGATATTACAGAAATCATTATGCTTACTAAAGACGTTTCTGTGTTTCAGTGTTGAGGATGTGCTGTTGAGGATTGTCTTATCAGTTTGGGCAAATTTGTCACGGCATATTGGAGAGCCGACAATGACTCTCATTGTGGAGGAGTTGAACGTGTTCATCACTGCGGCGGAGGAGATTCTGTTTGTTTTGCCAAGCCTCAATGGAGGTCAGAACGGTCTTACGACCACACTGTGCGCTCAATCTTAAGAGCCAATCAGATCAACAAATGACACTGGTAGAATTTAGGGTTCCTAAATTCACTTTAGTCACTTTACATTTATTTCTAAGAACATTAGAAAGAGCTTTAGAAACATAACTAGGCCTATATAGTGGCTGTTAAAAGTTTGGAATAATAACGATTTTTTTGGAAAAAAGTCTCTTATGCTCACCAATGCTTTGTTTTTATAATACAGTAAAAATGGTGATATTGTGAAATATTATTACAAATTATAAAAACCTATTTTATGTGTGAATTTATTGTAAAATGTAATTTATTCCTGTGATCAAAGGTGAATTTTCAGCATCATTACTCCAGTCTTCAGTGTCACATATGATCCTTCTAATATGTTGATTTTTAGTAACTCATTTCTAGTTAATAATTCTAATATACTGCATTTTGAGCTTTGTAATTACAGGAATAAATAGGAACATAACCGAACTAGAGAAAGAAAACAGAATATTAAATGTAGGAGTCCTTTTATTATTTGAAATGATTGAACATATGCCCTAACGTGACACCAAATAGGTGTGATTTATGTCACTTTAAAAAAAGAAAAGAACAAAAGGTCATATTTCTATATGGCCCTGTGTTATAGAAGCTTCCTTATAAATAATTAAGTATTAATTTGAGCTCCAAAGAAACTTTGGTAACACTTACGTTTAGGGTCCAATTCTCATTAATAACTAGTTGCTTATTAGCATGCATATTACTTGGATATTGGCTATTTATTAGTACTTATAAAGCACATATTAATGCCTTATTCTGCATGATCATCTTCTACATCCCTTAATCACCCAATACCTAAACTTAACCACTGCCTTCACTATTAATAAGCAATAATTGGGAGTTTATTGAGTCAAAAGTCATAGTTATTAGTGAGAATTGGACCCTAATTTAAAGTGTGACTGAAACTTTAAGTGAAAATGCTTATATCCCACTCTGCTATTACTACAATTCAGAAAGTATTTGCAGTCTCGTATTGTTTTTGACTCGCATCCACTTCTGAATAGTGTCTTTTATCGACTCTGTATTTTGAAGAGCCGGTTTGACGACGTGTTTGTGGACGACGCTCCTACTGTCAGTTTATAAGACAAAGAGTGATCTGCAGTCTCTTGGGCTTCTGTTATTATTCGTTGTGTTTGGTTGGGCAAGATCGGCATCTAAGTGTGCTCACCAATAAAGCATTTAGGCTTACGTACATGTATACAGAGACAAGGGTGGAGTGAAATACATTCAGGGAGTTGTATTAGTGCTCATTATAGTTTCAAAAGCACTCTGAACAACAGCTGTCAGAAGGGTTGATGGGTAATGACAGCTTGTCTGATCTGATGACATCAGTCCTCCACATACAAAATACATTTTTGCTGTAGAAAATAGATAGATAGATAGATAGATAGATAGATAGATAGATAGATAGATAGATAGATAGATAGATAGATAGATAGATAGATAGATAGATAGATAGATAGATAGATAGATTTGTTTATATTAATATTAGTAGAACTTAAAAGTGTTAGTTCACCCAAAAAATGTAAATTCAATCATTCATTTTTTACTCCCCCTCATGTCTTTCCAAACCCGTAAGACTTTCGTTCATCTTCGGGACACAAATGAAGATTTTTTTGAGGAACTCTGAGTGATTTCTGTTCCTCCATCGATCACTTCAAGTGATGAACAGATTGAATTTAGGCTTTTATTCACATATAAACATTGATCAACTCACACATCAGTTGTTGTAAACAGAAGCTCAAGCATCTTCGCTTGATGTGTGAGAACCAATAAGGTTCATTCTTGTGTTACGCATCATGTTTGAGCTTCAGCAAGAACCAATTAGGTTCATTCTCGTGTTACGCATCACGTTTGAGCTTCAGCAAGAACCAATGAGGTTCATTCCTGTGTTACGCATCACGTTTGAGCTTCAGCAAGAACCAATGAGGTTCATTCTCGTGTTACGCATCACGTTTGAGCTTCAGCAAGAACCAATGAGGTTCATTCCTGTACGCATCACGTTTGAGCTTCAGCAAGAACCAATGAGGTTCATTCTCGTGTTACGCATCACGTTTGAGCTTCAGCAAGAACCAATGAGGTTCATTCTCGTGTTACGCATCACGTTTGAGCTTCAGCAAGAACCAATGAGGTTCATTCCTGTGTTACGCATCACGTTTGAGCTTCAGCAAGAACCAATGAGGTTCATTCTCATGTTACGCAGCACGTTTGAGCTTCTGCAAGAACCAATGAGGTTCATTCTTGTGTTACGCAGCACGTTTGAGCTTCAGCAAGAACCAATGAGGTTCATTCTCGTGTTACGCATCACGTTTGAGCTTCTGCAAGAACCAATGAGGTTCATTCTCATGTTACGCAGCACGTTTGAGCTTCTGCAAGAACCAATGAGGTTCATTCTCGTGTTACGCAGCACGTTTGAGCTTCAGCAAGAACCAATGAGGTTCATTCTCGTGTTACGCATCACGTTTGAGCTTCTGCAAGAACCAATGAGGTTCATTCTCGTGTTACGCATCACGTTTGAGCTTCAGCAAGAACCAATGAGGTTCATTCTTGTGTTACGCATCACGTTTGAGCTTCAGCAAGAACCAATGAGGTTCATTCTTGTGTTAGGCATCACGTTTGAGCTTCAGCAAGAACCAATGAGGTTCATTCTTGTGTTAGGCATCACGTTTGAGCTTCAGCAAGAACCAATGAGGTTCATTCTTGTGTTACGCATCACGTTTGAGCTTCAGCAAGAACCAATGAGGTTCATTCTTGTGTTACGCATCACGTCTGAGCTTCAGCAAGAACCAATGAGGTTCATTCTCGTGTTACGCATCACGTTTGAGCTTCAGCAAGAACCAATGAGGTTCATTCTTGTGTTACGCATCACGTTTGAGCTTCAGCAAGAACCAATGAGGTTCATTCTTGTGTTACGCATCACGTTTGAGCTTCTGCAAGAACCAATGAGGTTCATTCTCGTGTTACGCATCACGTTTGAGCTTCTGCAAGAACCAATGAGGTTCATTCTTGTGTTACGCAGCACGTTTGAGCTTCTGCAAGAACCAATGAGGTTCATTCTCGTGTTACGCAGCACGTTTGAGCTTCAGCAAGAACCAATGAGGTTCATTCTTGTGTTACGCATCACGTCTGAGCTTCAGCAAGAACCAATGAGGTTCATTCTTGTGTTACGCAGCACGTTTGAGCTTCTGCAAGAACCAATGAGGTTCATTCTCGTGTTACGCAGCACGTTTGAGCTTCAGCAAGAACCAATGAGGTTCATTCTTGTGTTACGCATCACGTCTGAGCTTCAGCAAGAACCAATGAGGTTCATTCTTGTGTTACGCATCACGTTTGAGCTTCTGCAAGAACCAATGAGGTTCATTCTTGTGTTACGCAGCACGTTTGAGCTTCAGCAAGAACCAATGAGGTTTGTTCTCGCGCGTCAAGCATGTCCGGTTGAGCTTCTGTTTATGTTCGCTGATCAATGTTTAAATGTGAATAAAAGCCTAAATTAAATCTGTTCATCATATAAAGCGATCGAGTCTTCAAATTCTCAATTCATTTGGATTAGTTTTACAATCTGTTTATGAACTTTTTAAAGCGTCAAAGTGGTAGCTGTCAATGGAGGGACAGAAAACTCTCAGATTTCAACACAAAAGATCTTCATTTGTGTCCCGAAGATGAACGAAAGTCTTACGGGTTTGGAACGACATGAGGGGGAGAAATTAATGACTGATTTTTAATTTTTGGGGTGAACTAACCCTTTAATCTTTATATTTCATTTCATCATGACATTTATTGTCTTTAGTCTACTGCCGAATGTACCGACAAACATTTATTATGGTAAACTAAAATATACTTTAATGTTATTTCGATTTAAACTTGTATGTCTTTTCATTTTAAATTATTACAAGTGCACTTAAGTGTATCGAGAAACAGTCATGAAAGTACACTTTTATTTCATTAATATTTTATTATCTACAAGTACAGTTTTATAAAAAATATACTTAAAGATTTGCAGTACACAAGTGCACATTCAATACAATTAAGCGCACTTCTTTTCCACAAGGGAAGGTTAAAGGAATTTGGGGACTAGACTAAATTGATTGAAAAAAGACTAAATTGATCATAAAACCATTATAAATGTAGGTGTATATTAAGCAATAAGACCCAAGAGGCCGGTTAGTACAAATATTTATTTTACTATTTAGACAGTAATACTGATATAATGAGGTCACTGGTTTTGTAGAATAATTTACAAAGGCTTCAAACGGGGCTCAACCAATCAGAATCAAGGACCGGGACTATCTGTTTTATAATGGCATTTTCAAGAGGCGCCAACAACATGTTTGCTTTTGTGTTCCACGGTAGAAAGATGAATAAATGATGAGCGAATGTTCACTTTTCAATGAGCTATCCCTTTAAGATGATAATACAATACAAATGACCTTCAAATGACCTAAATGACACTCTTGTTAAAGAATTTAAATGCCTATTTAAAAAGATTTGACCCAACTCAAATGAACTGATTTTTAATGTATAAATTTAAGTGAAATCAAGAAACTCACGGTTGTGAAACATTCAGAATAACCAGCCTGATCTCACGGCAATTCGTACAAATTTTAGGAGGTGGCTAATTCGTATGAATTCATACGACCTCACTCGTACAAATTCGTACGATTTTTGCTAATTCGTACATATTTTACGAGTTACCAAATTCGTATGAATTCATACGAATAACCTACCCCTGACCCCGCCCCTAAACCTACCCATCACGTGGGTTTAGACAAATCGTACGAATTCGCCACCTTTTAATCACTCGTACGAATTCGTACGAATTGGTCGTGAGATAGCGTTGGAATAACCAACCTGATCTCATGAGAAACTCACTATTTTTGAGGTGTCAATTTTATATGAATTTGTACGATATGAAATGTACGATTTTTAGAAAAAAATAAGCAAGAAGGCCCACCACTAACCTCACCCGTAAACTAAACTGTCAGAAACAGAAAACGTACGAATAAGATCATTCGCCAAAACGTAAAATGGTTACAAATTGCCTTGAGAGTGTGTTAACGTCACCGCTGCATTAATTTGGGGGCTCCTAATTCCTTTATTCCTTTCCCAAACCCAACTGAAATCTCTCCTACTTTAACTTCCCGGAGAGCATCCATATCGGTCATGCGTCTGATTAATACCCGTGTCTGTTCCACGCTGCTAAATGGCCTGTAACAGGGTTCCTGGTTGGAGCAATACGTGAATCAGTCATGATAAAGCCGACAGTCAGAGACCCATGTCTGTGTTCCCCTAGCTCTCTGACCCTGCCTGGGCATGATTGGTCACTCTTGATGGGGTCAAAGGTCAGGGCTGGTGTGATCCTGTGACTGCTCTTCCCTGAGAGGGTCAGTCAGGGCACATACAATCACACACCAACACAGTCTCATACTCATACTTACGTGTCTGCTATGTTTAAAATTGGCAGGCTGTAAACTATCTTTTATCAGTATTAAGCTGGAACTTTATCCATTTTGTCTGTCTTAAGTTGAAGAATGACACAAACATGTGCTCCTCACGCTTGGTTGTACTCTAATGCATCCATTGTTCACAAGCTCTCTTAGTGAACAAAGATCAAGAGATTTTTAACAGTATGGCTGTCATAGGGTTCATGAAGCATGTGTAACAAAGGGAAAGTCTTCCAGGTAGGCTATAAAGGTCTCACCTGATAGCGTCTTGTTGAGATATACATCATCTTGTCAATCACCAACCTCTTGTTCAATGAAAAAAAAAAAAAAAAAAAAAAATACTACTGAAAGTAGAGCCTAATGGGAGGTTAATTTTGGTATTTACTAAGGTGAGCAACTATAGTTCATACTGTTTCAAGTAGGGGTGGGAAAAAAAATCGATATTGCAATATATTGTTGTGCTCTCTGTCGCAATAAATAATCGATACACTAACGCCCAATATCGATATTTTATTACAACACAAAATGATTAATTTACCCGTTGTCAGTGTCACTGTCACTACCCAATATCTACCATTCTGTTTGCGGGGGGCGCTGTTCGAGTAAATAGGGGTAAAGTGGCGCAAACAGCGGCCGGTGAAGCACACAAGTTAACTAACAACAACAGAGAGAAGCGAGAAGAATGGCGGAAAACAATAAAAAACGAATCAAAGACCCACCCGCTAGTTTCCACTCTAAAGTGTGGAGACACTTCGGGTTTTACGAGCAGAGAGAGCGCAACGGCCGCGCGCGCCCACTTTCACGTCTTCAAACAACACGAGCGCTGTCTTGCTCTCTCCCTCGCGCATATTAATCAAAATCAATTGACACGATAGTAAAAGGTCGGAAGACCGCAGTTTCACGTGGAGCATTTGGAGATTTTTAGAGATTAGAGACTCGCCTAAACTCAATGAACAACATCTCAACACTAAATTATAAAGGCCTGTCTCATATAGACGCCTGTCTCGAATACAAGCCGGTGCAGTTCGACGATTTGGGAAAAAAAAAACCCGGGAAGTTTTACGGTATATTAATTCTCAATATGTACACATGCATTGTTAATCTTTCTTTTCAGTCACATATATCGTGATATATCGTTGATGAAATTTCTTCCAATATATTGAATATCGTAGATATCGCGAATCGTGATATTATCATATCGTGGACCACATATCGCCACAGAATTGAATCGTGAGGTACCTGTATCGTCCCACCCCTACAAATAAGCATTAGATTTTCTCTCTGAACTGATTTTCTCTCTATCAGGACAGGTGTTAATGAATGCGTTAATGAATGTTGACAGTCAGGTCAGGTGTGGTTACATGGAAAGATATCGAATAATCATCATTGGAAAGAATGATGCCTCACCCAATCACTGTATAGAGCTTCATAAGAGGTGAGGATGACCTGCTGCTTGTTTTCATAGAGGGTGTGTGTGCTAAAAGTGAAGTATAACAACAATGAGGCTCATCAAATTGTGGTGGTCATGTGACGTGTTTCTTGAATGACTTTGAAGGTGTGATCAAAGAAAACAACAAACAACATAATGTTAAGTATCCAAAATCAGACAGGAAATTTCCATCAATAAAATAATAAACCGCTTTCAAAAACCTGAATTTACCTTCCTCTCCTGCCAGAACCAGACCCAACACCTTACACTCTTATCAGTTTGTTTACAGGTTCTGTCTTCATCTTTCAGACTCAACATGAAGGCTCTGTCAAGGACACAAAAAACTATAAATTAGAGGAACCTGATCAAGTTTGTTAGCTGATCAGTGACCAATGATTAAAGTCTTAGGCACATCGGGTGCTTCACAAAAACATTTGTTTTAAGACAGTCAGTTTTAAGAGAGTGATTGAACTTTTTGGCCTAAACTTGCCCACCATTTTGTTGGGTGGTTTTAGAGGGATTTTGGACTTTTTACGACAGGATCAGAATAAACCAGCTAAAAACACCATAGGATAGCTAGTAACAACCTAGAATACCATAGGAACCACCCTAACAACTGCACAGAACACCTTAGGAACCCACTAGCAACCAGTCGTAACACTCTAGGAACCTCTTAGCAATCACCCATAACATTCTAGAAACCCCCTAGCAACCACCTATAACACCATTGAAGGTGCTATAAGCAATCCGCAACCACCCAAAACACCACAGAAACCCCCTAGCAACCACTCAGAGCACCATAGGAACCCCCCAGCATCCAGCCACAACACTCTAGAAGGTGCCAGTAAGCAACCCCCTTAGCAACCCCTCAAAACAACATATAAACCCCCTAGCAACCACCCAGAGCACCCTAGGAACCCCCCAGCATCCAGCCACAACACCCTAGAAGGTGCCAGTAAGCAACCCCCTTAGCAACCCCTCAAAACACCATATAACCCCCTAGCAACCACCCAGAGCACCCTAGGAACCCCCCAGCCACAACACTCTAGAAGGTGCCAGTAAGCAACCCCCTTAGCAACCCCTCAAAACACCATATAAACCCCCTAGCAACCACCCAGAGCACCCTAGGAACCCCCCAGCATCCAGCCACAACACCCTAGAAGGTGCCAGTAAGCAACCTCCTTAGCAACCCCTCAAAACACCATATAAACCCCCTAGCAACCACCCAGAGCACCCTAGGAACCCCCAGCATCCAGCCACAACACCCTAGAAGGTGCCAGTAGGCAACCCCCTTAGCAACCCCTCAAAACACCATATAAACCCCCCAGCAACCACCCAGAGCACCCTAGGAACACCTAGAACACTCTAGAAGATGCCAGTAAGCAATCGCCAGCAGCCATAAATGCGTTAGCGTGTCAGTAGGAAGTATAATTTCTATGAACAAGGAGTTCAACAACAGAAATATGGCCCACATAGAGATCTGATCTCACTATCATCGAGTCAGTCTGGGATTACACGAGAGAATCAATTAAGGCAGATTAAATCCGTAGAAGAAATGTGGCATAAAGATTATACATAAAGTTTGTCCAACATTTATGATGTTAAAAATCATCTATTAAATGCTGTTTCTCTGAACTTTCTATTCACCAAAAAAATTATGTATCACAGTTTTCACAAAATATTATATATAGAGTATTCATTTGTTTATTTAATAATTTATTTTGTTTTCAATCGTTTCAACTTGACCGTTCTCATTTTCAGAGGTGGGTAGTAACGAAGTACATTTACTTCGTTACATTTACTTGAGTATTTTTTTGGAATTTTTTTACTTTTAAGAGTAGATTTAATTGTGGGTACTTTTACTTTAACTCGAGTACATTTCTAATGAAAAAACGGTACTTTTACTTCGTTACGTTGGGCGACGTTCCTCTCGTTACTTTATTTTAATGCAATATGTTGTTAAAAGCGTAGTTTATTCTAAGCGCGCGCTCTCTCTTTTTTCTGGGCATGAGCGATGCTCAGTTCACAAATGAATCACTCTTTTGAGTCGATTCTGTTCAAAGACTTCATCAAACAAGTTGGGCAGATCTGTCTAAATCGGTTCGCGAATCAGTTTGAATGATCTGTTCAGTTTCCTGCACGCACGAATCGTCTCGGAGTCGTAACAGGAAGATTTAAGAACATCAAGAGCGTTGTATGAAGTGGCGGTCCACAGTCTACAGTACAGTCTAGAAAGTAAATCTGCAAATGCATCATATTTTTTGCCAGCGATGAAGATCTTTATTAGTTGAACATCTTCGTATGTTACTTCGTAAGCTGTCTGTGAATGAATTATTCCACACGACGATACATTCGATTTCATTTCATTCAGGTAATACATTTTACAACCAAACAGATTATTACGACATATAGCACTACTACAAAGTATGACATTACCCTTTTTTTGGACATATACATTACTTTATACATTAAATAAGCTATCATCGTCCAGTTTATGAATGTGTGTACACACACAATGTGTGTGTATTGCGCAGTGGCATGCGAACTCGACTTGAAAACGAATGCCTTTGCCTGCCTTATTAGACTCAGTTAACCAGTTTAAAGATGCTTTCATAAATATAGCCTACATTTAAATACATTTTGGAGAACAGACAGAAGATCCGTGCATTTGATCGTTGTTTGTGTTTGGCATGACATGACTGCGAGCACATGTGCAGAGTTTTAACACTTTCTAATCTGTGTCAATGGTTCCCACCCCTTTACATATGAATGCAAAACTCCATAATGTCACTTTATTCCGACATTGTCTAATAATCCAAATGTAGTTGTATAAATTATTATACTATTATACAAACCAAAGGACAGGCAATGGTTTTCAGGCTACAGATAGGCCTATACAGAAATAATGTTTGTCTCTTCTGTTTTTGTTGCAAAGATAGCTTATCTAATTATGATAATTTTAGTCATTAAAATGAAAAAATATCTAAATAATATCATGTTATATATATATATATATATATATAGGCCTATGTGATCCAAAGTAACTAGTAACTAACTACTTGAGTAGTTTTTTCATTGGATACTTTTTTACTCTTACTCAAGTAACTTTTAAGATTATTACTTTTACTTTTACTTTGAGTAAATATTTCTATAAGTACTTGTACTTTTACTTGAGTACAGTTTTTGGATACTCTACCCACCTCTGCTCATTTTCATCGAGACATTCGTGCTTCCCAAAGCTGGCATCACTACAAGATCTGCCATTTTGCCCCGAGATTTTTATCTGTCTCTAATTGTATTGCAAACAGACATTACTCAGAGCTTGAACCCGCAGATGTTACGGATGTGAATAACGGAAACAACAACAAGATGTCTTAATCCCCACTCAGAGCAAGCCACACTCCCCTCAGAAGCACTGTCACTCTCCTGATAATGGCTGGGTATGAACCTGCGCTAGACAGAGAGGGAGGTGAAGCGGCTTTATCAGGGTTTCCAGCACTTTTAATCCTTTAATGATGGAGCCAAAGTGGCTGAGACACTGGATCAGATGGACCCAAAGGTTATAATCCTGTTTACCCCTAAACGGAGACTACAGCATCTTCCTCCCAGAGGCCGTTGCTTAGAGAACCGCCACACTGAGGAAAGAGATCAGGGGAAATGATCTGAAAGGTTGTTGTTGACTGGGTAATGCTTTGAATGAATAAATGTGAAAGGTGAGACTTTGGAAGTCAGTTAGTCAGTCAGTCAGTCGTGAATTGGTTGCAAGTACTTGATGCAACTACTAATGTGTTGAAAGATAGTTTTAGCTCGATACCATGTAATTCTGGTGGATATACACCCAAAGGAAACTCGCTCAAATGTTTCTCTTTCACGGCTCAAGAGATGTGGACTCGGGAGATTGGAGTTCTTAATTATGATTCTTTTATGTAAAATACCTTGTCTCGGATGTTTCCCCTGAAATGAAAACAACAGTAAAGGTGTAGAGCTATAAAATGAATGTGTTACACTTTATACAGTAACAAAGCACTTAATCATTTGCACACTATTATTTTATAGTTAATTAGTGAATAAGAGTGAGTTCATTGAAAATGTCATTAAGTGCTTTAAAGCAACCTTTATTGGTCATTTATTACATTTAATAGTTCCTTAAAATGTTTACAAGTACTTTTATATTTTTTATTGTTCAAACTGTAACTGATGTATTTTAACAACGTGATCTTATGAGTATTTGTATGTATTTCATATCATTTCTAACATTATCAAACTCTTTATAAACAATAATAGTTTGTTGATTACAGTGACAATGAATGAAGAAATTCCGATTTGTATGTAGTCTATTAATGTATTAATTACAGTTTATACACTATTAATCAACTAAACTAATAGTTTGCAACTGATTTGTAAATATTTGTATCGCTGTATACTTATTATAAAGTGTTACAAATTAATGTGGATAGTATATATCTGTGAAGCACGAGACCAAACATCTCCATTTGGTCTCCATTTAATCTCATTGAGGAAACTGTGAGATGCTTCTTCTTCATCTTCTTCTTCTTATGGGTTTAAATCCACTGTTGAGACTGAACATATGTAAGTATAAACAGTGTCTAAACAGAAATTACATTCAATTGTTATTTAATATGAATGAATTCATTTTCTTAAATAACTGATAACTTTTACATTGAAATTCATTTTCACACAATGCTGTTCTTTTGAACGTTCAATTCATCAATCCTGAAACATTTATCACTGTTTCCACAAAAATATGAAGCAGCACAACTGTTTTCAATATTGATAATAATCAGAAATGTTCCTTGAGCATCAAATCATCATTTTAGAATGATTTCTGAAGGATCATGTGACACTGCAGACTGGAGAGTTTTTCAGATTCAAATTTGATCATAGGAATAAATTATATTTTACAATATATTTCCATAGAAAATAGCTATTTTAACTTATAATAACATTTCACAATATTACTGTTTTTACTGTATGTTTTAATAAGAATAAATTCAGCCCTGGTGAGCATGAAAGACTTTCCAATGAAAATACTGTTTAATTGTGATAAAGATGTCATAGTCTATTTAAACTATTTTTATTGAAATTTGTTAAAGTCCCCCTGTAGTCAATAATTGTATCCCTTAAAACTCATCTTTGATCACCAAAATCACATATTTAAATGTTTTTATCCAGTGAAAAAAAATTCTTCATGCCTTAAAATAGCTTGAATGTAACTCTACACTCATATGTGGTTCTATGAATATGCTAATTAGCCCCGCCTCCTCTCACTCACACCAGCTCAGAGATTCACTCGGCCAACTTACTGAGGTAAACGCAATGGTATCGCTCTTTACAACGTCGGACACATAGCGGTAATTAATATGATTAGCCTTTTGCTTGACTATGTTATCATACAGCTAATAATGTGTTGCTAATGTTACACAAACCATGTTCCCGTTCGCCATCTCAGTCTGCCTTCTAACAATCATCAGAAATGCTTTAAACAACTCAGACCGTCAGTGGAGAAAGGCATATAGTTCATCATTACATCGTAATATACATACATACACCCGCTATTTTGCTAAATACCCGCTATATCAACAATAAAATATACCGGGATAACCTTGTGACGTTAGTGTTCAAAACGCATTTGTGAGACTTTTTTGTCTTAGTTTTAAGGAGAAAATACTCAGCAATGGTGTTGACTTAAGAATTTGCACATTAAAAACGCCACAGACGTAAACAACATTAAAAACTTGATTTTCACCTCAAGGGGACTTTAAAATAATATATAAAATGTATGGAATTCTGTTCAGAGTACCAAATTCACTACGCCTCATATTCAAGCCACAAGGTTGTTTGACCTGTTTAAAGCCCCAAATATATACGGTGGAATAAGTTTCAACAGATAGATAGCTCCACCCGTACTTGCGTGAGAGAGCAGTCTCGTTTGATTGACAGGTGCTGGATGAGGTGACTGAGTCATTATCAAAAGCTTTGTTCGTTCTCCGTCACACCTGGGGGGGTCACATGCTCCACCCACCCTGCCCTCCACCTGTAGAGGTTCAGAAAGAGCGCTCAACAGATCAACTCGCCGGACTCCTCCATACCCCAGCATGAGCTTCACCAGGACACCAAACACTTCAAATAGCCTACATATTTCCCAATCGCTTTCGTCTGACTCAGATTACCATGCTATTCTCTAATAATCTTGTAATGCAGGTAAGCATGAAGGGTAATAAATTAGGCACTATAGTCAAGTGCCTAATTATTGGGAAAGAACATGTACATAATGCATTTTGACAAGTAGACGAAATGAATAATTAAGGTGCGGCTTGACAGCAGGCTCATCAGAGAGAGAAACCTCAAACGAACTTTGACATGAGTGACACAGGCCTGGACAAGTAGTCCCACTATTGTCAAATTAAAGAAATGTTGAATCAAAAATGAAAATTCTCTCATTATTTATACGTACCGTCATGCTTTTTGTTGTTGTATATTTTTCTTTAATAGTGACTGTTGTATTGTCTTAGACTTTAACAGAATAGTGACCGTTTCTGCCAAGCTCCAGAAAGGGCAAACAACACTATATATATATATGACATACAGCTCCTAGTCTATAGTTTAAAGTATGATATGATAGTTTTGTGTGATTTGTGATTTCATTATTCACTGGAGATCTTCCCCTCTGGCTCACAGCTATCAAATTTCATTATTCCTTCCATATATTCACATAAATATTAGCTGTCAGTTTAGTAAACAAGCAAGAATCAGTGGTGAAAAAACATTTTTTTTAATCTAAACAAGGACATGCATGAGATTTCAGAGATGTTTTCAGAGATGTTCAACATGTTTTATTCTTGAAACTACTAAGTCTAACTATCTAACTACATAACTCCAGAAGAGATGCAACATAGAAAATGAGTCATATGGACAATCATGTATTTATTTATTGTCACCAGTGGAATGTTATGTAAAACAGCTGCAGGGAGACTCTTAAATTCTGAAGAATGGAAGAACGTAATTCCGGTTTGTAAATCCATAAGAGTGAGCAAATAATGACAGAAATTTGATTTTCGAGCGAACTATCCCTTTAGCTGTCAGTCAAAATTGTTTCGCATTATACAGTTTGACTGTTTCTCTGCTGAAAACAATGACGAAAGCGCACATTTCATTCTCTCTGCCAATTGAAAAACATATTTGAGAGAATTGAATTGAAGCCAATCCCACACACGTTTTCATGACATCACGACGAATTCCCCTGTGTTTGCGTGTACAATATGAGAAGTGCACTTTGATGGGGAATTTAGGTGTAACACAGAACATATTTTCGCAAAGAGAGGATATTGATACGAACAAGACAGAAATGGATTGACACACAAAATTCCAGAGTTCCTCTGGAGCCAAGCCAAGTGGGTGGCATTAGATGAAGCCGTCTCTGTTTCGGAGAACCCCTGTATCCCGGCCCGCTCTTATCTCACAACACCAAAACAATGTCTCCGCACAGATTACTATTATTAAGTGGCATGACATTGTTGTAGAGATAGAAATATGCGGGTGGATATGCCCTGGCTGGGTGGATCCGCAAGCTTCAACTGAAAGAAAAGGGACAACAAGTTTGATGTCAAAGTCAGACTTCACCTGACAGGTTTGAGTTTTAGATGAAACTGGTTTCAATCATTTGAGCCAATGTGAAGTGGAGAATTCCTGCTATTTCATGTTTAAAATACTAAAATCGTTCCCATCAATCACTGAAACAAACTGTTGCCAAATAGGAACATTCCTGCAGTAACTTAAGTGTGAAGTTATGCAGTAAGGCAAGTAGATAACATAAGGACATTATTATTATTTGATATATTACAGAATTGATTAAATGCTCATAAATATATGCGAAATAGCCATACAAATGGAAACAATTGAGAGTTGTGTATATTTACCAGACGATTTATTAGGCACACCTGTTCAAATGTCAGTTAAAGCGAATATCTAATCAGCCAATCACATAGCAGCAACTAGTAAGGTGAAGCCGACCTGCTGAAGTTCAATCTGAGCATCAGAATGGGGAAGAAAGGTGCATTAATTGTCTTTGAACGTGGCATGGCCAGACGAGCTGGTCTGAGTATTTCAGAAACTGCTGATTTATTGGGATTTTCACGCACAAACATCTCTAGGGTTCACAGAGAATGGTCTGAAAAAGAGGAAATATCCAGTGAATGGCAGTTTTGTGGGTGAAAATGCTTTGTGGATGCCAGAGGTCCGAAGAGAATGGCCAGACTGGATTCAGCTGATAGAAAGGCAACAGAAACTCAAATACCCACTCGTTTCAACCGAGGTCTGCAGAAGACTATCTCTGAACATTCAATACATCCAACCTTGAAGCAGAAGAGCTCCAGCAGCAGAAGACACACGCCGGTGACACTCATGTCAGCTGAGAACAGAAACTGAGGCTACAATGCACACAGGCTCAACGAAACTGGACAAGAGAAGATTGGAAAAATGTTGCCTGATCTGATGAGTCTGGATTTCTGCTGCAACATTCAGATGGTCGTGTCAGAATTTGGCGTAAACAACATGAAAGCATGGATAATCCTGCCTTGTATCAGCGGTTCAGGCTGCTGGTGTAATTGTGTTGGGGATTTGTCTTGGCTCGCTTTGGGACCCTTCGTTTAAACGCCACAGTCTACCTGAGTATTGTTGCTGACCATGTCCATCCCTTTATGACCACTTCTTCTGATGGCTACTTTCAGCAAGATAACACGCGTCACAAAGCTCAAATCATCTCAGACTGGTTTCTTGAACATGACAGTGAGTTCACTAAACTCAAACGGCCTCCACAGTCTCCAGATCTCAATCCAATAGAGCTGCTTTGGAATGAATTGCGGTGATTCACATCATGGATGTGCAGCCGATAAATCTGCAGCAACTGTGTGATGCTATCATGTCAATATGGACCAAAATATCTGAGGAATGTTTCCAGCACCTTGTTGAAGAATTAAGGCATGCAGTTCTGAAGGCAAAAGGGGCTCCAATGAGTGTGTATACACTCCTGGACAAGAAAATGGGCCTAGCTAAAAATGGCATAATATTTAGTGGTCTTTTAATTGTCTTAACCATTTTAATCACAAATCACTGGTCAGGAAATCAGCAAGAATTGCACTAATACTGTAGATAAAGTAACTTCCCTAACTTGCAGACAGCTTTATTACAGGAAGAAGAGTCAGTGTTGTTCCACTCAATGTTAATGGCTTCAAACAGTTCATGAGTAGTTGAAAAATGTTCATTTGAGTTTAATGTGAGACCAAATATTCACTATAGAGTTCAAATCTGGACCCTGAACCGGCCAAAACATCTTGGTTGACTTCTTGGTTGTCTTTGCAGTTTGGGCAGGAACATTGTCTCGTTGAAAAATAACGCCGGATCATTCCTTTTTAGAACAACTTTTCATTTGTAGGAAGCAAGACTTCCTGCAATATTCTCATGTACTCCAAAGCAATAAATGAGCAATACAAACCAATAAAGGCTCCCCACACAATGAGACTCTTCCTCATGCTTCACTGTGGTAGAGATGCATTTATTATTATATTTCACAGAAGATTTTCAAAGACGTCGCTCTGGAGCATCACCATCCAACTCGTGTTTCATTGTGATTCATCACAACTTCCCATATTCTGACAACAACTTCTTGATGTTTTTCTGAGACAGCAATAGCTTTTTAAGTAGTGCATTCTCTTAAATTTGGCAAATTTCATGACCAATAATAGGTGGTTAAGACAATTAAAAGCTAAGTGTTTAGTCTTTTTTTTGCCCAGGAGTGAAGCTGGAAGGCAAAAGGGTGTCCAATGAGTGTATATATAACCGGTGAGTGAATATATAGTTTCGTTTTATATATATATGTATAAGATATATAGTTGAAGTTTACACTGTTTAAGTTTACATTCAAATGACATCACATTCAAAACTAGCAAAAAACTATTACGTTTTTGATGTTGTGGAGCGCAAACATACCTCATTTTAACTCCCCTGTAACAAACACTTCCTACTGCTATTCATGAAAAGCCATACACTTACTGAGACATGTCTTTGTAGAAATAGCTAAAGAGGTCTGGTTATGCCTGAGAGCTCTTTAAAGACAGGTGACGGATGACCTATGGCAGTTACTTCCTGAAGAATAAGTATTGCAGACATATTCACAGAATGTTGGGAATTTTGTGTGTAAACTTACATTTTTCAGGTTGGGAGATCCTCAGAGCCCTTTGCAAACCTGTTGTCATGACTCACTGATTAGACCATCACTTTACAGGGTAAATCATGTCATCTTTCCTGGAGAAGCCTGTATCACTCAGACAACAGACCACCTCCGGCCGAGGCGCTCCAAGCCATTGCTCTGCTGAAGTCAACTTAAGTTGAATAGGAAAAGGATAGGGGTGTTCGAGATCGCTATCTCTTGTAGCAACGTTAAACTTCTATGTTGAGCAGGCCCGCATGTTTTACAAAAAGATTCCTTCTCTTGATTTATCAGCTGGTATGGCTTGTGAACGGCAAGTGTTCAGGCTGAAGTATAATTGCAGTCCTTGTTAAACAATGGAGCGCTTTTAGGAATTAGTTCTTATAGATAAGTGTGATGATTTCGAGATTTGAACGAATAATGATGTATGCGAGAAAACTTTCACTGAAGTCCAAAGAAAGAAAAACTTTAGAACCACACAATTCACTGAAATATATTACTTTGAGGACACATGAATTATCGAAGGCCATATTGCAACACACACTCAAGGCAATTTACTCTTTTGTAAATTAAACGTAGGCCAATAAATGATAGGTTGCACTATTTTCCTTGAATAAATATATATATATATATATTTATACTTAAGATTCATATTCTTGAAGAAACAGTCTATTGAGAGAGAGAGAAAAAAAAACATTTCCTTATAAAAGTATGCTAGGTCTTTTTAGCCAGATAAGAGAAATATGCATTTTAAGAGTTCACATGTTAACATAATACTTTAGTGGAGATAAATGCAAGATAAAGCTAAGTATATTCGTCTCTCAGTCCATGAAGGAAGCTCCTGGACTTCTTAAATGAATTTTTAAAATGGGGGAAAAGGTGTAGATGGTGTGAGGATGAATGAACAATTATCACAGTAGTTTGAAAAAAATATTTTATTACACAGAATACAAAGCTGTACAATATTTTAAAAACACCATAATAAAGAATATTATTCACAATAATCTGAGAACATTCCCAAAGTCCAGGTTAATAT